>NW_008751798.1:1258943-1305575 GCF_000715545.1 Opisthorchis viverrini
GTTAGCGTGTTAGTGACGAGGTGATTAGAAAACGGGTATTTGGTTGTCGCAGGCACCTCCATCCGAGAAAACATCCAGCCTCATCGACCACGATGTCTCGGTCATGTGTTACGCATGCCGAAACACTGCCTACCGAGACGAGTGTTGTTCTCCGTGCCTCCTTCAGGATGGCACAAACCGCGAGGTGGATAGCACATGACTCGGCAGAAAAGCTTGAAAGAGATCACGAAGAGTTTGGGTGTTGTTGGTGTTGCACGCCTTCCAGGATGGGATCCTCGTGACCCGACCTGTGCTTGGCTAAAGACGTTGCAAGAAATGGCGGCTCATTGATGTCAGTGGCGTTCGCGCTGTCAGTTTCCTTCCAGACTGTCCGATTGAGCGATTAGAGGTGTAGGCACCTCAGATTGCCTACATAGGCCAGCACTAAGTCCCATCCCTCACCCATTCTTCTTCTCTTCTTTTCACTCAAATATAGTTAGACGAACCTCATTGTTGTACATCAGGGAAGCATCAGTGTCGATATTGATGTTGCTGTCAATGATGATGATGATGATGAGTGATGAGTGGTGGTGATGATGACACCAACCGTACAATTTTGATTTATTGGGGGTGGTCGCGGAATGTGCGGAATTCACATTCACATCATTCTCTTTTGAATGGCCTCTCTTCAATGAAAGCGAATTATACAAAATCTGCAACCACATAAAACAAAACAGCCTTTATTATGATGGACTGACGAACATAGGCAGCAATACATACTGACAGAAAGTTGCTTTGGAAGGACATTATAGAAATAAAAAATTGATCTAATGACGAAGAACAATGTCATATACAGGATCCCATGCAAGGACTGCGATAAACGTTATGTGGGACAAACAGGAAAGAAGCCTTCCACGCAGACCACAACGCAACAAATATCATGAACGACCAATAAATTTACGGAGAAAGCTGTCACCCAATTGGCCAATCACGCTGGGGTAACAAATGCTACATAAACGCACACAGACAAACAGGAGGTACCCATCCAACTGCGCACTGATGACTTCTCCTTGTATGATGGCGAACGTTTGCAAGTCGATTTCCAAGCTTGGCGGACAGACCAACAGCTACCTGATCGACAACCAATAAACCTACCAGAGCTACCAGTATTCTGACGCATTGCTATGAGTTTTCACCGGCTTCAGCACACTGTATACTGCTGAAAACGAACAAGTTGCAACATTCACCAAATCAGTTCAACTATTCAGTTATTACCGGAATCATAGTCACTATCATCATTATTATCAGCTTTAAGGACTGCGTACTTGTCGTGCAGTCGTTGTAGCTGCCACAGTTTCGTCCATCGATGATTTGGGACGTGGGGTGGGTAGCTGCGCATTAGAGGCGGGAACTCATGACTTCGTAAATACATATCTGTTAGTGGACTTTTAAGTGACGGGATTGGGAAGGGAGCTATGTATTAAAGGAAATAGATTGGACAGACCAGCGTCATTGTGGATGCGACTGGGCCATGTCTGACGATGTCTCTAACCATTGACGTGGCCCGTTTTGGGGTCCCCATCCAGGAAGACAGCATTGATCGGTGCAGCTGAGTTTGCTGGTAATGGCTTTTACACTTAGCTGTCAAGTCATTGCTTGACCTCCCCTGGCTCGTTTTCACCCTTCGTGTGGACTCTGAAACAGAACCCTTCAAAGAAGTCGGTCGACTAGTATACGGAAAACGTGACCAAGCCAGCGCAACCTATGCAGTGTGATCAGTTCACCTACCGTGGTGTTATTTCTTCCAAATACCATTTGACGTACTTCAGGATTGCTGATCCGGTGTTCCCACCAGACTCGAACAATGCTCCGAAGCCATCGATAGTCAAACACTTAAAGATTTTCGACGTCCGCGGCGCGCGGTGGCCAGGGTTCTGGTCCGTATAGTACTGTATAATGCATCGATCCTTGGTGGATAAGCTGATGTCTCCCCTACACCACATGCGATGCAGGTTCACAAAGATTGATCTGTCCTGCCCAACCTGCATGGAAATATCATTTTTCGCGAGACTACCGGGACTGATACAGCTGCCCGGGTAGACAAACTTCTCTACTACCTCAATCGGCTCATTCGCAAGCATGAGGCTAGGGTTCGAGTCCACCCAGTCTTGCAGTAGCACTTTACACTTTGCAGGTGTGAAGCACATGCCAAACCGCGAGGCAGAATTATTTAGATTATTTAGTATTGTTTGCATTACCACGGGGTCAGATCCAAGGAGAGCTCTGTCATCTGCGTACTCGATATCTGTGAGCGGACGCCCCGGGAGCAATTCGACCCTAGAAGCATTAGAGGCTGATGGTGGGCCTTCCATAATCGTATCAGTGATGAAGTTGAAGAGGATATGTGAAATATGACCCTGTCTGTGAATCCAGATGAGATCTTCCCATAGATCTCCACGCGTCCGCAGAAGTTGGCGTAGAGCGCCTTAAGGAGGGTCAAGAATTTATGTGAAACATCTTTGCTCCTCAAGCACTGATGGCCGAGAGTCAAAGGTAGCTTTCAAGACAGGGAACACAACCATTGTCAGTTGCTGGAAACAGTGTCGCTCTTCTAGAATCCGTCAGAGTGAAGAAGATACGATTGATACATCCTCTTTCAGGGCGTAACATAGCTTTGTATTTACGGATCTGTCTCCTACTGTGTTCAGTCAACCTTTGAAGAATGACACCAGAGAACAACTTCGATGCTGCCACTTCCAGGCTGATTCCCCGGTGGTTGTCATAGTGACCGAATACGAAGATCAGAACTAAACTTCTGCCTTATAAATTTGATTTCTCTTTTTATGGTTAGCTATGTAAAAACATTGGATGCAATCCTACTTGGTCCTCCCCCCAACCGAACAACTGGTGTCTGGTTTCCAATTCCAGTACTAACGGTGAGGGTGGGACACAATGATGTCACCTAATTCTGTACGCTCAAACACAGTCGTAAACATGAAACTTTGTGGTAAACGGTAAATGTAGCCATGAATCACGGAACCATGCTTGCTTCCAGCACAAAATTGAAAGAATATATGTGTTGAATTTCCTCCAAGATTGGAACTCGTTTCCTTCGGAACGATTGGTACGAATTTCGAGGCACTGGTGGATACAGCGTCCACATTTATTTACGGTCCCAGAGAGACCATCAATCTTATGAACACTGGCTTGTCTCGTACAGCACCAAACGGAGAAAATTCCAGTGCGATATTCTGCGATCGGATACCTCTGTATCCCAATATTAAATTTATTATTCATGGTGCGGTGTTTTATATGAGCCCCGAAGAGTACATAACCAAAGTGAGTAACCTAAATAATCCGTTTTACTTCGATCGAATGGGCTGAACTTTTGTCCATGGAACCACTAGTTGCAATGGTCTTCAATTCGAAGGTGTAACTAGAAGAATTGCTGACTACTTTAAGTTTAGAAAAACAAGAGCCGAATGTTCACACAGCACAAAAACTCGGAATATTGTTCCAAATCAAAATGGTTCTTGCTGGAGGCGGACTTCATCAAGACCAGCAGGTTCGTTGACATTTTTGAAGCTGTTTTCGTTTCAAAGAGAGGAAAACGCTTAGCAACAATGTACAAGTGGTGCAATAAACGGGCCGGCTCTAGGTGGTCTATTGACCAGCTCATGAACTAGACTGATTCCAAAACACGTGGAGTTAGAAAAAAATTATGGGCACAGTTTTGTCAAACGTTTCAAACAGCCGAACAAAACGTGAATACAAGGTCAGCCGTCCAAACGTGAACTGAAGCTTTTTGCACATCCGCTGGATTTTTGATAAAGATGTCCTTACTCTCTCCTTTTGTAGCACTAACATTCCAGTACATGTACCACCGAAATTGACCTTTCGTTTATTTTTAAAGGAAGCGTTGTGGAAGTAATCATCCTCCACTCGGCTGTGATCCCCGTGAACATTTCAACTTGATGAAACTTATCACAATAGGGTGATGATGAATGCCACCGTATCTACCCAGATCAAATTTCCATGACCTATTTGAAGCAGGCATATCAAGTCACACTATCATGAGAGGAATTAAACTATATGCTGGCCTCTGAAGACAAGAAAGTTGACTGTTTCGATAAGTGTAGCCCAACAGTAGCGTAGTGATGAGATAAATACCTTTTTATACGTTAGCTTTGATGAAGTTACCATTAAAATCCAGAGGAAAATGTAAACAGACGTAGGAACTTTCGGGACCTCTTGAGAAAAACAAGCTACTCAGATTGGTATCTTGCACAGACACTAAATCATACTTGTTGCTGTCACTCATTCAAACGTTTTTTTAACCTAGTATCCACTGGCCTGTCCCCTTCCTATCGATAAGACGAACCGGAAAGGTATACCTCATTTAGATGTTGCATAAACTACTTAGGGATGATCTCGTCAGCAGTTGCCGACCTATAACGCAAAGAAGCGTAAATCTAGTAACACCATATACATTGTGCCACACTGACAACAGACACTGAAGCTTTTTAGTGCGATACGAAATCTCAGCATAATATTACAATATCACCATTAGACACATTTTATGATAGCAGAAACAAACTGCTGGAGACCCCCTCACTGTACATTCTATAACGATTGCAACTTTCTTGTTGGAAGCAAAATGGCATACTTATGTTTTGTTAATGTAATAAAAGTTGTCGGTCAGCATAATTGCAGAAGACCTTGACCTCATGCACGCTGAAATAGAAATTATCCCGCGGTTTGCGGGATTATTCCCTACCGGGGGCTGGATAACGCGTAAACTAACATTCAGAAATTGACGCTTATTGGGGCTTGGAGTCCGGCGATCGACCAAGAGATTTTCATTGACAGCCAGATGAAACCTTTAAGAAACTGTATGAATTTGTATGAATCTGACATGCCCACTTGCTGCCACCCCGACAGAATCGGCTTTTGTTGTCCGCTCAAGTGAATCATATCGCTTGAGTCATATGTGAGGTTTTCTTGACTCTGAGAACTGCGATGCTATTCACGTCTTTCTCCATAGATAACGTACTTTTACACACCAGTTTGTAACGAGTGAAAAATTTACTGGATGTGGGCAAGCAAACAGTGAAACGGCTGTCTGTTCACAACTTCCTATGCCACTGGTATCAGTTGGTGTCAGTCATTCATTTTTCAGTCACACACAGCAGTTGTAAAAGTGCTCTGCAATTCTGAGAATCGAAACTGAATATGATGAGCAAGTACACTTTTTGGGGACTTCCTACAGACACTGAATTGGCAGTCACTAGGGTCCCTCTAGGGCAGTGGGGAGCGCATGATCCTTGGGGACGTGAGACAAGCATCCTGGAGGATGTCTGTTGCTGTCCACAAGGCACAAAAGGTCTTCTAGTTTGTAAACGATTGCGTGTACTCTAATTTGACTCGTAGCCTTGCCAGGAAAAACCACCGTATGTGAACCACAGGTTTGACGACGACTGGACATGTGCACGGATTTAATCAGGACCGAAACGGTGAGTGAGGTATGCGATTCGGTTGCTTGTGTCCGGTTAACTGAATTGTTGTATGGGTGTCCATGAAGTGAAAAGCCTTCCACCTTACTCATTGGATATGTTCATTTTATTTGCATCTAAGATATTCGTAGGGCAAAAAGTCGAAAAGTCACAAGGTTAGCTGCATTTGAAACGAAATAATCCCTGGGTGAGCGCTTCTCAGAACAGCAAGCTGGCTCGGAATAGTGTATCTTCCATAAAAATGCCGGATCTCGCCCAAAATGCTTTTAACATAGCATTAAAGCATTTTCGTTCGTACATGAGTCACAGGCCTGATGAGCTTAATGAGATCAGTGGTATTCGTAATACACCACTCATAATGTTGCTGAAAATTCTGCGACAGCTCACGACGGGTTACACCCTTCTTGGAGCTCATCAGGTAGGCGCCGTCCCCGGGTTTTCGTCAACCTCACGTTCTACTTAGAACTAAATTGCACGAACTTAAAGAAATACACTCATTTGCAAACAAATTTGGTTTTGAGAGAGACTCATCACAAACCCAGTTGAATCTTTCGATTTTTTGTGATGTTTTCAGGCAGAGATTCAGCTGGGTTCCAGGTGAGTCTCTCGCAATACCACATTTGTTTGCAAATAAGTGTAGTTCGCTAATTTCGTGCAATTTGGTTTCAACTAGAACATAAGGTTGACGGGAACTTGGGGACGGTACCTACCTGATGAGCCCCAAGAAGGGCGAAACCGGTCCTGATCGATCGAAGAATTTTCAGCAACCTTATGAGTAGTGCATTACGAATATACCTTTATCGCGACTGAAACATAAGGCGGCTTGGTGCAGCACATTCAGTTGCCTGAAAACGTCACACAAAAAACGAGAGATTCAGCTGGGTTCCAGATGAGATCAGTTGTAGCCTAAAACTGGCATAGTCTGCTACCAACTCAACTACTGCGGGAGTTTCTATTCTTATCGACGGAACGCAGTAATTTGGATGGTATTTCAATGTTAACGGGAGGCTTCACTAATTTTCTCATTTATGATGAGCCTCAAGAAAGGATGAACCGATAGTGGGTCGTTGAGGAGATTTCAGCGACCTTAAAAGTAGTGCATTGCATCAAAAAATACACTGTAACATCTTGAACATCATATCAACTAAGAAATTTACGCAACACATTCATCAGCAAGCCATCTGTTTGAGCCTTTCCTTAAGGTCAGTGTAAGTCGCAAATGAGTGTAATTCGTCACTTGCTGACAACGAAAACTCGTCGGACTAATGGGCTTCAAGAAGCGTAAGATGGATAGGATGCTATAGAAAAATTCTCAGCAACTCTGTAAGTAGCAGCCTTGGGATATATCTCCTTAAACTAAGTGGGCTTGTATTAGAGGCCGGTAGAGCCACTGTCCAATAGCAGGTAATCTTTCCAGGACTTTTAGGCTCGGATACCTCAATGTTGTTTTTCAAGCACATCTTTGCTGATTTATTATTGTAAAAAACAATCAAAGCATAATTTTACAAGTAATTTGGTCGCTTGGAAAGATAATTTTGGCAGTATCAACCTTTTTTTAACTTTTAGTAGTTCAAGACATTCATAGATCTAGAATATTCCTAAGTTTACCCTTATATCTTCCAAAAGAGCCTCGGCATAGACGCATCAGTTCTGACATACCCCGAGCAAGGTCTCTCCGTTCAAAGCAGTAATTTCCCCCTGAATTCACAAAAGCTCTCTTAAAGCACTGTCCGAAAAATATAGGAACTCGGTAGGCTCGTACGTTGTCCAACTGCGTAGTGACACATTCCATAATACTGGATTGTATACGGTCAAAATAAATTAAGATTGACTGATATTCACTTCAGAGCAGATGATAACTTCATTCACCAAAATGGCGCCATCCTTCGGTACGCTGGAACAAGAGATTCAGTGGTCCCCACCTGAAATGTCGTTCCAACTATCACACCCTTTATGATGTAATGATTTAGTAGCCTTCCTCGGAAACCTGTTCGTCGGTTTTGGTGGAGCTGATTGTCCGAAAAATCTTTCGTCCATTGTTTGGTTACACCAACAAAGCAAGCAGTTCCGCGCTTTTGACGTACATCTTAGATGACGGATCCGTGGCGCGACTAGTTTGTCAGCCACCGGGACAACGATCCAATGTGTTTGTGATGGAGAATTTAGGTGCTGTTTCGCTGCGCACTCTGTCTTTCACATGCACGTGGTTTGAAATTACGCGTAGTGTGACTAAGGAATAAACATATTCGACAATGATAATTTTGCGGAGTATAGATAGCTTAGTTGTTTTCTCGCTCACCAAAGATGGCAACTGGATTGCAAGCATAAGCGTGCGATTGAGTAGGTTAACCACCTCAACCCCGGAACTGACTATGTCATCTCGATTGAAGATGAAACGTTTGAAGTCCCACTGCCTCGCCCGGTGGACAGGCCAATAACCAAAAGTCGACAGGGCCATATCAACTGCGCCACTGTGCTGATCTGAATGGAATTCAAGAGACGAGGGCGAACGTCATAGGAGGATCATATGTGATCGAACAGGTCGATACCTTAGAAAAATACACTCATTTGAAAATCAATGTGGTTTTCACGAGACTCAACTGAATCTTTCGTTTATGATATCCAAGTAGAACATAAGGTTGACAAAACCTCGGGGACTGCGCCTACCTGATGAGCCCAAGAAGGGCGAAACCGGTCATGGGCTGTCGTAGAGTTTTCAGTAGCCTCTATGAAAAGGTCGATATTTTACTCACAAGAACATGTAGTACGATGGAAAAACAAAAGGCCGACATAAACGAACTCAGGGACCCTCGCGTTAAACTACTGATGATTTGCTTACACTAGCGGCCCGCCAATATGAATGCAAAAGGAAACACTCAAGAGTTGTTCTGCGGTTGTTCTGTCTTGACCGTAGTGTGCTGTCTTCTCCTGAGAAATCTAAATAATTTCTAGCTTCATGCGTCAGCGACAACAACAAACAAATGGAGTTGCCTGTATGCCCACCCATTCTACTAGGAAGGGACAAATGCATCATATGCGTGCAGAACTGAGCAGGGGTAAACTTAATTTGATTTTTGTTGCAAGTGGTTTAATGTCCCTCACTTCAACACTCGTCAATACATTTAAATGTCATTGGTTGCCCAGAAAATCTACCAAGAAACCTCTCTGTAACGTGTTTGATTGGACCAAAACTCAGCTGGCATTAATCGACCGAAGAGGAAGATGGTCCAAAGCACAAAATCCACTGTTAAGTGGTGGTGATCAAAGAGGAAGTACGATAAAAAAAACTGTAAAATGAAAGAAAATCATCATCTAAAACTTCATGCTGGGAAAAAACAGTGGACTGCAAGCAGATCAAGAGGGAAAGTCGAAAAATCGGCGGTTAAGAGCTAATATAGAACGATAAATGTTCAGAAGAAAATCCAGGTGAGTAAAATAGGATCTCGGCAAAATTACTTCCTAGTTTTCCTAACCTTGAGACAATGGCTTATAGGCTTATGTAAAATAACGCCGGATGAGAATACTTCACGTATATTGTTGAAACTACTTTTGGTAAGGATTTCTGCAGCTCTGTCCTATAGGACTTAAAGTAACCGTTTTACGGCTCGGCACTGAATGACCCAAACTGGTTCCTGACAGTATGTTATCTGCAGCTCATCTACAGACTAGGATGTAGAGTAGAGTGATAATCCACCGCCTGGAACCTTAACGCCACGTGTCCTCCTAACATCTCCTAATAGGTTTTCTTCTTTGACTACTTCCAGAAAACAGTAAACGGACAACTAGTGTGTGGCAGCATTTTTGTCCCCACTCCAGAGCACGCTGCAAGCGCTGTGTGGAAACTGGGAATTGCGTTTTTACGTGACATGTATACGATTTTTGAGAAGGACCATGGACGGATCGGTTGGGCACAGTCTGCCTGTTAAGTATGCTCCACGAGTATTAGTGAAAAATGCACAAGTTTTTAATTATGTGGCAATTCTGATTTGACTTCATTCCCATCCCAGTCCGATAGCGCGTTCGACCGCTCGCAGCCACCTCGTCTGCTACACTTTTCTCTGCCGCACATCACTATCACTCTCCTAACACCTTGCCTAGGTCTCTGTGCTTGAATCAGATAAGGAGCACATCAGTTAAGACTAGCGATCTAGGTCACACACGGAATATTTTTTTCTGTCTTCTCTTGTCTATCGTCAGTTATTTATTGAGTTCCTACTCCCGATGCGAAGAGAGTGCTTGATGCACCAAAGTGGGGAGACAATGATGTTATACGTTCGGAGCGAGGAAATCAGAAAATTCGGAATCCATAAAATTATGCTCTTGCGCCGTAGTTGAGGAACTAAGCACCTGATAAATACACCGAAAAGTCTACGCAAACAAGTTGCTTTCACTGTTAATGCTAACAAAGTAGGTCTGTTGTCCATTCCCCCCCCCCCTACGAATTGCTGTGAAGTACTGTCAAGTGATCTTACATTGTAAGCTAGAGTTTTCCCCCTCTAGTCTGAATCGGTTAGAGACCTGGGACACCGGTACATACAGGAGTACAGATTACCATCTAGCCATTTGATGACAGTCCGCAAATCGATGAGTGCTTGCAGTTCTCCAAGGTATACCTAAGCAGTCAAGCCACAAGAACGAAGTAGGAAATTAGACTTATAGAAACTCAACTTGATGTCTCTCAAGGAGGGGGAAATTGCTGGTGGACTGTTGCCTCAAGACTACAGTGGACTAAGCACAACATCACAACGAGGGTAAATGTCCAAGAGGCATAGTCACTATCATCGACAGCATGACGTAAATGTTCAATACTGACGCTCCGCTAACCTACAACCACAACTTGTTTGGAAGCCTTATTATGGAGGAAAAAAGTGGATGAGGAGTGACTTACTGCTATCCCATCACAATCGTTTGGCTCTCTATACATCCATCACTCATTCAGACACTCTGGTTTGAAAGAAACAACTAGAACGCTTTTGACACCGATTAACAATCATACCCTGTAGCGTCTGCAACCATGCAAAGAGTGGATCGCGCGGAAACACACGGTGAGTCACACCGGCAGCATCAAGACGTTTCGTAATATTTCATCCCTTTATTGGAGGTTATTGTTTGACCACCTCTCTCCCTGCATCACTCGCTTCGGCAGACGATGATTCAACATATGCAATACATGGTCTAGCCCCCGCAAATTCTGGTACTAGAGACATTCTCTGACTGAAGTCCCTGTTGCACAACCGAACACTCGCTCTGAGTGTTCAGTTACGGATTCGCTGGCGTCAGACTACATGAGCTGTAGTTCTGAGGCAGTCGTTGTCAAACACCTAAGGGTTCTCAGGTCCGCTACTCTTGGGCTGCAGAATCTTACAGCCACACAACAAAACAGGCCTGTGGCCTGATCCCTGCATCACTCGCTTCGGCAGACGATGATTCAACATATGCAATACATGGTCTAGCCCCCGCAAATTCTGGTACTAGAGACATTCTCTGACTGAAGTCCCTGTTGCACAACCGAACACTCGCTCTGAGTGTTCAGTTACGGATTCGCTGGCGTCAGACTACATGAGCTGTAGTTCTGAGGCAGTCGTTGTCAAACACCTAAGGGTTCTCAGGTCCGCTACTCTTGGGCTGCAGAATCTTACAGCCACACAACAAAACAGGCCGTACTGTGGCCTGATTAACAGGTCCATTGAGATTCAGGGATATGCCGCCTTGTCACCATATGTCTCAAATTAGCAAACGCGATCTCAGTCTTGATTATTCCGGCACTGCCTTATCTGTCACACCACAATCAGAACTAATACAACTTCCGAGATCCGTGAAACACTCCACAAATTCGAGGGCCTCTCTTGGATTCTGAATAGCGCCTTCATAGCGCCTGCATATCCAGGAGCATGACCCTGCACTTTGTGAGTGCAAAGCGTATCTCAAAGCACGGGATGATTTTGGTGAGTTCATCCGAAAATGTCGGCGCTTCTTCCTCTTCTATGACGAGGACCATTTCATCTGTGTAGTCCAGACTGAACATGATGGCTATGAAGACGTAGCGTTCGCCCCATTACCTCATCAGTCACGAAATCAGATAGGAATGGAGAGATGGTGGGCCTCCACCTCAGAATTTACTTTGCATATAGAAGCTCTCGGGGGGCTTTTCAAATACTCACACGCGCCCAACAATTTACCCATACAAAGAACATATTATATTGATAAAATTATACAGCATTCCTCACTGAGCAAGCGTGCTGTTACTACAGGTTGAATAAGCGCTACGTTTATGAAGAATCTCTAAGCAAACAGTTGCATTCGTTATAAAACTAAATTCCTCAACATAGTGTAACTCATCGGCAGCGGAATAGTTACTTACAAGGCTTAGCCCTTGCCACAATCCATGGTGGGCGGATTGTCAGACGGATGATAACGGATGCCCATAGCCATATCAGAAAGTATACGAAAGTGAGATCTGTTTGAGGACTATATGACCGTATTCTATACAAAAGCTCAGTATGAGTCTCGAATGAAGAATCAGATCCACCGCTGTATAGAATAGGACTGTTCGAGAAAACAGGTTCTCAGAACCGGCCAGAAACTACCAAAATGGAGGCAACAACAACAAGGCAATGACCAGGAATCTCATCATTGAACAAATGACCGAACAGGCACAGAATGTAGTTATCAAGATAACAAACTTTATTTCTCTGTATTGTAATTCAAAGTAAGTCAGAAGAACACGTAAGTACTGACACGGGTGCACTGTGTACACGCGGCCAACCTGGTCCGCTTTCGTGGCGGGTCAGCAAACAACTGAGTACATGTCCTGTCCACCCACAACGCTCACGTGAGCAAATCAATCGGACACGCGCCCAATCAGCCACTCACGTCACACGCCAGATCAATGATGGAACGACTAACGGACACACACACGCGCAAACTCTGACACATCGAAGCAGCTACTACACTCTGGGCTCAACAAACCAGTCTGCAGGTACCGGTGAAATCCATTGTACCGGAAGGAAACGCTGCACAATAACTCCATTGAGCCATTGTACCACATAGCACACGCAATAAAACTTTAGGTATTCTATCGAACACGAAAAAAGAAACACTGAAGAACTTGAAGATGAAAACATCGTCATCCTACCGGTTATTACTGGATGTTCGACAGTCACTATGAAAAAAATGAAGTGGGCGCTACTCAATGACACCTCACGCACCACGAACAGAAACGTTAAACTTTCTAGAGCCCTCTAAGAGACCGCAAACGAACAACTTTGAAGGATCAGAGACCATAATTCGAATATTCCAAACTCCCTCGGATTTCTAAAAGTACACACCATCCTGTTAACCCCATCCTGTCTAGCCGTATTATTTCCAGGCACATAATTCAACACCCTTTCATACACACTGTGGAAGGTCATATATCTATTCGGCGCATCACAATACTCAATAGCAGTAGCCAACATTTTTTGGCTAAAATAATAGACGCAAGAGGGGGGCAAAATGATGGCTTTGGTTAACTTGCTTGTTTAAGGTTTACTGTTCACATCTGCGGACTCTTGTACAACCAAGGCAGTAGTTGCTGGGCTATCAGAAAGTTGTGGACCCTGAAGAATTTGTGGATTTTTCATCGTCTACTTGACTGTAGGGTCCTACAAACAACGGAGAGGAGAGTCTTTGGGGTTGCGCATTCCAGCGTTGATCGCCGCGTTCGCCATGCAATAACGAGTGCACCGTGGTCGATTCCAAGTTATGAATTCGCTACGCGAACGATAATTTCATGCCATCAAAAGGAACGAACTGTGTCAAACAATCCAGTTAAAAAACGGCCTTTTCGATCATGTCAGACTCATGATGGAATGACGGAACAATACCAAAATGACATTTCCAGATGTCTTCGTCATTGGAATGTCGAATAAACCAGTGCAAACGTGCGTATTATGTCCATACAATATACAGCGATATCTTGAATATTGTACCAGCTGAAATGTGATGTGACCAGTATGCAGCACATTCATTTAAAAAATATCATAAACGAGGTTTTCGGCTGAGACTCCCGTGAAAACCAAATTGATGTGCTTATTAGTACATTTATCGACTTTCGTGCAATTTTGTCCCCAGTAAAGCATAAGGTTGGCGGCTGCTGGATGAACTGCAAGAAGGGTGAAAACAGTTATGGGCTGTCAAAGAGTTTCCAGCAACCTTGTGAGTACGGCTCCTCGTGAAAATACACCCAGTGTTTACCAAAATTTAGTAAAGACAGTGATATTGTTAAGTAAAGGAGACAGATGAAGGCAGAAGAGTAATTTTTGGAACTATCGCAGCCCCATACAGCCCATCACAAACAGAATTGCATCCAGACACAAATACAGTAGAATTGGCGGTCAAAGAAGAAAAACACTAACAAGAATTCCTTCAAAGGAGCGGTTACCGAGGGAATTCTGTTCGCTTCAAATCACTGACACCGCAAAATGCATACACATCATGAACCTTTCTGAGATGACTGCGACCACACTATGACAGCATAATACGAGTGTGGTTCACAAATCTACAAACGCACCAAAAAGAGCAATAACCAAACCGAAGAAAAATCTGATACAGCGAAGGCGACTCATGTTATTTACAGAAATAACTGCAACACATGGTACAACGGGTTCTAATTGTGGATAATACTGGCTTAGCGACGATCCTTTACAGTTCCAAGATTATGGATAATCGAATACACGGCAGTGTGCGCTTGTAATCGGGAGGCTTCTGTTGCATGTTCCCACATGCAGCAAGTATCCAAGTTGTGCATTGCAATCGGTTGTTGATCAGGTGAATGTTGATCTGTTCGCCGAGCTTGGCAACTGGCTTGCAAACTTCTCATCACCATAAGAGGAGACATCATCAGTGCGCATCTGAGTGGGTTTTGCCTGCGTGCGTTTATATAACATTCGAAGGCTATCTGCAATATTGCAATATTGCATTGCAATATTTTCCCGAAAGAGTCCGTGTTTCAAGTGTTTACTACCACACACAGACGAAGCTTTTCTGAATGAGTTAAAATATTCTGTTCGATAAACTGTAATTGCTGGTCGTTGAAGATTTAATTGCTGCAGCTTTCAACTGAAATTTTAAAGTAAGTATTTTTATACATGTTTACTACAAAATAACCCATGACCTGACTGCTTTTTAGCACTCTTTATGAAGGGTTTTATGTTAGCAACGTCACACCTTGTAATGTATATGCAAGGCAGACGTTGGCTGGATCCTAATATTCGACGTGACCAGAAAGGGAACATGATGCAACTGGAGCAGGTATTCCACTCATAATAAGTTCGTCTGCATAATAGGATGAATATTCATGGACATAGACGAAAGGCGAGGGAGCAAGGTGAAGGTGCCGAATAAAATTCACTTCATATAAAAGAAAATAGCACTAGACTATAGAAAGAACACTAACCATTTTGAAAGAGGACGTGTGGAACTTTAGGGCCACAGCTAACACACGAGATTGAAAAATGTTCAAGAAAAAACTTTGCTCTATAAACTACCAAGAATATAGAATACGACTTAAAAGTTTTAGACAATACTCTGTGACTACAAGGATGAACGCATTACTTTGATGTGACAGCTAATCAGTAGATTCGAAATGTGGTCAATATGTGGCCAAGTGTCGTCACATAGGCTTTAGAACAGGACACCAAAACTCTACAGCCAGAATACGGCCGATTTAGAAGCAACACGGAACAGTACACTGTTCCTAGCCGGAACAGAAAGATTCAGAAGGTCGCACCTAGAATTTCAAAATACGACTCCGAAAATGGAAGGGACAGAAAGCATTTCCATCAACAATCTTTGAATCACTACAGAAGCGCCTTAGGTACAAGGATGACAGGTGAAAAAATCTTGATAACTATGGAGTTGGCAACCATTCTCATAGAACAGATTGTAAAAAAGTGGGCAAAAGTGCTTGGCGGCACCATAAATTCGGAGTGCCCCCGAGGATGTTCAAAGAATCTTAGGGAGTGTGAATGTTATTATCAAGAGTGAATTATAGCTTGGTGCTTTATAATTGTAATATATAATACATAACATATACAATGATGTATAAAATATAGTGATATGTATTTGTGATGCTTTCCAATATTGTGTCATGTATTTCGACATCCATACGAGTTGCCGGATCGCCTATAAAATCGAGGTTCGACATGTGATTTATACGCACCTGTATGGGCGCTCAGCTGGCCTAACGCATAGACACACACAAACTACGCGAAAGACCGTTGAACTGAAAGCTAAGAAGTTAGAACCCTGAATGCAAATCTGACTTTCTGGGGTAGTCAAAATGGCCGTGGCGCTCGACGTTCACAAGGATATTGTAACGGTGCATACCGTTGCTGGAATAGACATGCACTGAAATTGGTGTTAGTGGAGTCACAGAGCACACATAAAGGTCGGAAAACGTAGAAGAGAAGACCGCATAAATGCAACCACTTGAGCGAGGCTTTTCAATGGCGTGCACAATCATGCTACTATTTCACATCTGGGGCTCATGGTAGCCCTTTTCAGGCACATATAATACGGAGAGATAGATATACACATATGAGGTCGGAGTATAAACTCCTGTTATCAGGTGCAATCTTAGTTTCGTTATCGCTACAAATGGGTTACAATTCTTGGTTATTGCCCAAAGTTGGACGAAATATTGCACGAAATCAATTCTGTTTCCCCAGAAAAGCTTATTCTCCAAAATACCCATATCACTTTGACACGAGACATTTGCAGCTCCTTTGCGCTGAATGATCTGGGTTCAAATCCCACACTTTTGGGAAGCAAAACGCTGGACATCCGCCCACAGAACTGTAAGTCACATGTCTCGCGCAGTATTATTTGGTCCATGTTAACCTTTGCTTGTTCTATTTTTGGGAGCTTCAGCGACGCGGGGATTTCGCCGAACTGACTATACCGGTTTAACCCTTTCCGCAGCATCCTTGTAAATTAACTGAACCATGTGCCAGCTTCTGGTAAACACGATCGTACTGGCTGACGCCTAGGCGACAAGACGGGGATAAAAAAATTTCACGAAGCCTCTCAGTCGGAGGTCGGCGGACAAATCTGGACTTTCGGCATTGCATGGTATCAAACCACTCGGACCTTCCGGCCCACTATTTATCAGTTGAGGCTGTATGCTCCCTTTGGGACTAAACCGGCTAAGCCACCGTCACAATAGTTGGTTTCGCTGTGTTAAGAGAGCTAAGCTATGATTGAATTCCCCCGGGCGGGTCGCATAGGTCCTGAAATATACAATTATATTTGTGACCGGGTGCGGCAGAATGCCACTATTGTTAACCTCGTACCTTTAATTTCATACGACGCTAAGAATAGCTCTATTTACAGCTAAAAGTGGTAAACCACTCGAGTTCAGCTGAGTTACTTGAGATTCAACCAACATCGAGGAACAACGCAATGATTAGGCCACTGCACGATGTCCCACTTTGACCTCAACCTAACTTCCGACAATAATCACATAAGTCCAAACACAATGAACCGGCTTCTTTCGCAGTCACTGGGAATGTGAGAACATGTGGAAATTTGTAATAGCTATTTCGCTCCGCAGTTAAAACCGATCTAAGCAGAAAGCCTGGGAAAACTACTCCAGTTTATTGGTAACCTTAAGCAGTGCCCGTAAAATCCTTCGAAAGTATCAAACGATGCAAGAAATTTTTCCACATAAATGTTGACATGAACTACTTTCCCGTCATCTGTACAATACAAATGGCCACGGATTTTGTTAGCTTTACAAAGAGCAAAGTGAGCACTTTTCGGGAGACGTATGAACGACCATCCAACACTACAAGGTTTTGTCTGAGTCCTTATCAGATCCCTGGAATATCTAAGGTCTCCATGGTCCCGATCGGTCAGGTGGACCCGCAGAAATATCACTCTGCTATCAGCATCTTCATGACCAAAGCTGACCTAGTGGTAATCGTGGGAGAAACAAGCGTTTAAATAAACTTTTCTGGAACTCTGATGCAGGTCAAAGAATACAGTTGTTCTACAGAAATCCCACGATAATGAGGTAAACACAAACCCATAGACAGCCCGGAATTAAGCTCAGTTACCTGATATTATCTGATATAAGGTTATCTGATATTACCACAAATAGACTACGAATATCCCGGAACAGGATAGGACTCATCAAGGTGAACTGATACCTTAGGTTGACAGGCACCTTTCAGCTTCAACATGATTGTTGCTTCATCTTGTGGAATTCAAGCCCAGTTCGGGAGATGTGTTGTAAAAGATGTCGATAGGCTTGCAGTGCCTAAGCCTACGTTGGCATCTTTGGAATGGGAAGGCTTTGGTTCCTTAAAGTATGACAGCCAGTTCGGCTACCAAATCGGTGAAGCTCTTCTTTTTTTCCGGTGGAAGTTTCCAGTTTACATTTATTTCAGATAATTTCAGGACAGCCGGTATTTATGTTGCTTTAAGTTCCCGACACAATGCTCAGTGGGAATTTAGCAATTTCAACAACCAGGAGCCTAGGTTCCTTTCCTTCCAACGATCGAAATCACGCTATCGGATTGGCTGTTTTTGAACTTCTCTTCAGGTTTTTCAAGTACATATGGCCCATTCTTTGGACATGGAAGCTTTTTTTCAGTATTCATCTATTCACGTTCATCCCAAACTTTCAGATATTCAAAATCACTCAGTTGTATAATATTGATAATGGTATTCAACATTATCAAGGAATGCTTACCGCCTCCCGTATTACAAATGTCGCAATTTACTCGTTACCGTTTGACGCTGTGGCAGTCAGCATCTCACATGCAACCGGAGTTATTCTTAGAATCAACTTGTGAAAGAGGGCTCTAGGTTGCAATTGTTCAAAGCCATATAATTCCTAGACAAGGTTCTTGTGAAGCACCTGATGATAGCTGGAAAACCGTCGCCCACTATCCAGAGTCAATGGCCTATGCACGATAGTTTGGCTTTAAACATGAAGAGCACCCGGTAATCGAATAATCCGCTGTCCATTTCTGCGGAACCTTGGGTGCAGCACTGCTTCCTGCACTGTGAAGATAGTACATTTAAAGTAGAGATATCATAACGCGGGAAGAACGCGCAAACTTTTGCTCTGTTTAATAATGGATCGTGATGGTAAACCAGGTGATTTTGACACTTGGTAACTGCTGGGTCCTAGTTTGCCTCATTACACCTCTACATACATCCGTACGCGTCAGTTTTTTTAACCTCCACAAACCATCTATCAGTTGCATCTCCCCATTTGTGTTGCGGAAACCTAGAAACCTTGCTTTATGAACTCTAAGGTGTGCGACACGGTAGAATCTGCAATCTATGTCATATATGAAAAGCAACTTGCAGTTTTGCTTTGTCAATGAATATAGCTCAGTGATTCGGTGCTGCAGTTGGTAAACTTACTGTGATGTAGAGAATGCTATTCAACAGAATCTTGCGGGTTTTCATTGCAGACTAAATCATGCAAAAACAGAGACCAGCTGCCACGTCTTCTACATAAATGATGTGAATACACAAACCGTTGACAGTCATTTTGGATTAACGTTTCCAATAAAAAAGTTAAAACCCGTTGAGGAAGATTTCAATAAGCCTTAGGACTGCTGTCAAATCACTCTGTACGATCTTGAGTAACTCCAAAACTTTTATCATGGTCTCAACTTGAGTTGGTTTGCAACAAGCTACCTGACACCTTGAAGCTAATTCTCTGACCAGAATTTCATCCATTCAGTGGAGATAGTCCATAATTGCAGATATCATCAGGACAACTATGCGATTTCATTTATCCATAAACAGTATGCAATCTTCGAGAAATACACTAATTTGCAAATCAATTTGATTTTCACGAGAGACTCAACTGAATCTCTCGTTTATGGTATTCTACAACTGAATGTGCTGCACACAGGCCGCCTCATGATGCAGTTGGCACGATATTCGAGTTGAGTCTCTCGTGAAAACCAAATTGATTTGCATATTAGTGTATTTCTCGAAAACAGTGCAATTTGGATTCAAGTAGAACATAAGGTTGACGGAAACTCGGGGGCTGCGCCTGCCTGATGAGCCCCAAGAAGGGTGAAACCGGTCGCGGGATGTCGGAGAGTTTTCAGCAACCTTGTGAGTAGTTTCTTTTATGAAAGTATGTAGTCTTGTTCTGAGTTCCACAGACTAGGGCACGACAACCTCACTTCTGCCCGTGCATTCGTTTGTTAGCTTCTACACAGACACGGGGGGCCTAAGCTCGAGTAATGTGTATGAGTTTTTAGCTCTACTTCAGCCTTCTCTTACCTGCAAAGTTTAGTCCTTTATCCGACCGAACTTTACCGGGGCTTTTGACGTCGCGCGAAGCGTTCTTCAAAAGTGGAAAGACCTGTCGAGTTTCATGTTGGCTGACTGCAACGGATAAATGGGCACCATCTTTGCACAGAAATAGACCCCCAGAGATCTATTAGACACCAAATTTCCCCTATTTCGGTAATGGTTGGACGTGACGAGAATTAACCTACGTTTGTTCGACAAGGATTTTCTGGTGTGTCACTAAGGGAAACGCGTCTCTATCAACACTGATGCCCAAAAACACTAGAAGCAATCGTCCAACGCTGTCCCACCAAAAGGAAAGTTATAAAAGCTGGGAGCAAATTTAGGCCTTTCAAACTCGGAGAACGGGAGCAACTGTAACAGATATTTACCTGTGCTTCGATTTCCAAAGATGTTACACAAACGAACCCAACGGAACTGTCTCCGTGCACTGCTTCCCGGAAACATTTCGAGCCAAATGGTTATAAGGTGGGTGAATCAAACAAACGTCGGGCTTTTCTCTACTCTCATCATCTATAATGGCCGTAACGATTATCCTGGAACCACTAACTTTCCAAGGGGCCATCCTAAGGATTGAGCCAAGCCCAAAAAACGCCAATAAGAGGCGCGGAAATTAGAGCTATTTACAAAGAAAAAACGTAAAACAGATAAAGCATCGAGGACAAGTTCCTTATCGCCTCTTTCTGCGTAATGTGATACCAGTAAAAGATTTCATCGTTCAAACAGACAGGCTTTAAAGTCCAGTAAGTTCCCTTGAGTACGGCTTCCACCGCACCGCGACAAGTCCACAAATTACCGATAAGAATAGCGCCTGTATGACGCAAGCGTGACAGGCGCAGAGCAACGTACATCTGTGAGCTCAACAAACTCCATGATGCCTTGGGTTTACTGCTCACCAAGGTATCACAGAATTGTGTCTTAGTCAAATAGTTCGCGTAATCTCTAAAACTGATCAAAATCCACGTGACCACGAACAGTTCGAAAAATACAGACCCACACTGCGCTAGTACGCGCTGCAAACAACAGTTATCAATAAAATATTCACGGAGAAGCAGAGGATATCTGAACCCTTTATAAACAAAAGTTTGGCGTGAAACGAACGTCAAGGGTCGGAAATAGTGGGGCATCGAACCCCGTATTTGAACAGCGGCTCATCCGTGCACCATCCGCAGGCCTATGCCACTCAATCAGTCAGCCACAGTGGAAGCTTGGCTTGTAGTTCGGTTCAGCGGCCAGATCTCTTACACTTCGAGCACTGACGGTCAAACGAACCTTTCTGTTTACCCTTCTCACATGATTATTTTTGAACCAGTCATTTGCTTCGTTTTGAATTATAAGAAACTTGACTCTCGGATATCAATTGGCTTGAAATCAACACAAAAAGCATGTAAATCACCATTTTAGAATACAAAAATTGTGCTGAAGAGCCCCCATAAAACTTTAAGATCAAAAACTGTGTGGAGTCATAAGATTTTCTGACCAAAGATCAAAGCTTACGATAGCTTGAATCCCCTAAAACATCTTTGCCTGAGCTCCATGCCGCAAGACGTAAGACCGTTTAAAGCAGGGTACAGACTCAAAATGTCGCCTCGCCTGCATGGGCCATCTACCTTCTCTTTTTGACCTGATATGATGCACACCCCGGTAAAATGATGATAGAGTACCCATTAGATCAGGGAGAATGGAGTTTTGACCCCATCAAGGAATTCCGAACCCCAAATGCCTCTTTAAAGCACTCACTACGCAAATTTCCCAGGATTGTACCAGGTTTAACTGGTGCTCGCTTCAGTAGATTCTCATTGGGCAGTTGTTCATCAGATCCACAAATCTGACACAGTGTTTGGCACAAAGAATCCTTGGAGCGGTAGAGCGAACTAAGAGCTTTTCCAGAGCCATCAACGTATTTTAGGAACCTGTCACAAATAATCCTCAGAAGTCAGTTGCGGAAAACCCCGAAAACTAGCTGGCACTTCGTTAGATGCTGAGTCGCAAATGCTGTAAGCCTAAATGAAAAAGCAGGCCAACTTACTAAGTGTACTGGATATGCTTTTAGAAATCAGATATCGCGGGTGAAACAAATCAACGGTTTCCTTTTTTTGAAGCAGGAATGGATAGTCCACAAATTCCCCGGTGGTAACAGGTGAGGTGAAAGCCAAAAGTTGGGCTCCAACTCGGCATTTGACGAAACCGTTCTTTACAAAGGAGGAGGTTTGCAATTGATTCTACTAGACCAACCTTTTCAGCTCACACAAACGACCCAGGTGTACCATCTTCCTGATATGCCAAACATCGCCAGACATTCCGTCGGTTTAAGACGAAGACGCCATTCATGTTTTGGGGCTAGCAACCTTTAATGCCAATCTGCGAAAGGCTTAGTAAAGCTACTGTCACTCTATTCAAGGTGATGCAACTCACTTTAGGGAGAGTCATTATAAATAAATTCCTCGCCAAAAACTTGAAGATCATGAAGGGGAGCACATTTCTAGGCCGTCCCCCTTGCGGCGAACATGAACCTGTGCATGGGGGCCTTACAACAGGTAAAATCAAACTAGGTTTGGGAGTTTTGACAGGTTCACAGGTTTAACGTAAATCAGATTCCGTGGAAAATTCTATGCTAACTCATATTCTTTTTGTTAAGAAGAACATTTTGAGCAAAAAAATGGATAATGGCCATTTTTCTGCACTAATTCCTGTCGGAGACTGTAGAAGGTTTTTCAGAGAACTATTCCTGTATCACACCTGTGTCACCAAACTTCCCGGTAAGCCCTCAGACGCGTGTCCACTTGGGCTGACAAACTATGTTCTTACGTTCCCAACTTTACAGCAATATAAGTGGATATCAGTAACGTTGACAGTGGCTTGGCATCCTCACCATAGTGATCAATTGTGCGTTTATATGCTCAATAAATGTCTTCTTTGTAATGTGAAAATAGACGAAAGCGCAGATTACCGTATGTAACTGGCGCCTCAAAAGTGTTTTCCTCACTCCATCAAGAAAATTCATCCAGAGTTCTTTGGTGTTCTTTGGGGGGTATGGTGTTTTCTCCGTATCATTCCTGTGTACCTTCAGGTGTCTCAGTTAGCTTACGCCAGACCGCTCTTGGACTAGTCTAACCAGGACTAAAGATGGGACACACCTTAGTGAGCGTGTCTATTAGGCCGCTAAAAAGATGCCTGATGTCATCAACTCCAGTTATCATGGTAGGTACCTCGTCCAGCTAAACCAGATTACCGTTGCTCATGCCTTGTTTAAGCAAGGCGTTTCAGATTAAATTTTTGACGCTGACACCCCGAATGCACTGTAAAAACAGGATAACAAGCTTTTCAGGATTACAGCACTGACTTTTATTAGATAAACGTATTTTCTCTACTGGTTATTTGGCGAGTGATTAAATATTCCACTGCTTGCGCAGAAAATGACCTTCAAATTCAACTTATATGCAACTTGTATGCTAGCCCTGAAAAATGCACGCAAGACTTCAAAAAACGACTCCAAACCTCAACAGTGTGCGGCTCAGGAAGAACAAGGTCACCGAATGTCGACAGGTGGCGTTAGCCGCTTAGTGCTATTGATAATCGCACTGTCAACATCAAGCAGATTCAGGCTTTCAGGTCAACTTCTTCCAGCATTGCAGGACACTAGAACCACAAATGATTTCATTCGGTGAAATCTAAATGTCGCTGTGGATGTCAAACGTAAGTTACCATGAATCTCAGGGATTATTTCTCAATGCGTGTGCTGATAGACATGTTTCCACCAAAAATTTAAGCAGAGCTCCTAACCGCCAGAAAAGTGTCATGAGCTGCGCATGACGCTTTGAAACCAATTTATTGTTTATTTGGGTGAAACTTTCCAAAGCCTGCTAGAGATTCTTTGACAGGGCTCAGGTGGCTACAGTCATCTAGGTTCTTCAAGCCTTGTGTTCTATGCCGATCCAAATTGCATGGTACTATCCAAATGTCCTCATTCATTCACAAATTTGGCCTTAACGAAATACTCAAAGAAATCCAGTTTATTCTTCGTTCGTGATGTCCTTCGAAAGAATGTTTCAACCAAAGCATCAGCGACATAAAAACGCACGCGCAGTTCACCGAGCTTTGCCGATCAGTTTAAGTTAAACTTGTCTTCGGTAGAGTCTGCGAATTTTGCTCGCTCAGTGGCTCTTGAATAACTCGGAGATGTGCATCCCTAAGCTTCGCCATAATTGATGGACATTAAGTACGCATCATTTATGGGACCTGAACTTACAAAGTTCATGCTGCTGCGTTTCCAAACAGCCAGACATGCGAGACAAGCTTGGCCGACAATATATTTTTAATCACAGATCACCAAACTATTTACCGGAGAGTAGTATGGATCAGAGGGCTTGATAATGCTTTTAATTCAACCAAAAAGTTTGACCTTTCGATAATGGCCTAATGTTATGTTTCCCCATATTTCTCTGTTTACTTACACTTAGTTACCGCTTTCCTACATTATCCTGTAACTAAACTGCCCCAATTGGTCACCCCAGTATGATTCAGCATCAAGTTTATTCTGTCAACCGCAAGCCAAATCTTTTGGATCTTTCGCACTTTAAGTTGTTGGAGCAACTTACGGATCGCGTTTTTGCGTGCTTAGGGTACAGAAAACAGTTGAAGTTGCCCTTCTGATCTAGCTGACAAAAAATGTGATCAAACAATATGATTTGCATCTCTGGTAATGTATATGGAAGCTTACATAAGCTGGCTTGCATCTTGCCGCCGAACTTTTTTACGAGACGAAATTCGAAGACACCATCTAAATTATGTGGACGCGAGTTTTTGATTTATGCTATTCACATTGCAGTTTACTGATGACGCATAAATAATCCATTACCACGTCTCATTGTTTTCATAGAGATATTCGGCCTGGTTTCAAGATGGATTTCATCTTGGAGAAACATCACCACCTCAATCGTTTTTGCGGATGGACGCAAAACATAATGGCTAGAGCCAAGTTTTACGTGATCCTAATAATTCACGGGGTCCGTTAGGTGAACACATTGACCAGTGTTACTTGAGAAATGATGGACGTGTCTCAGTAAGTTATTGGACTTTGGCGTGGACGATTTTTACGTTCCCAAAAATATTCAGCAAAACAGACCAACAAATTACCTCATGGAAGTGTCCAGCGCATGGACACTCTGAGCAAGTCGGGACAAGATCAGACACTGTGCATCTAATTGGACAGTGCTGTTGCTGACTAGACTTTCAAGCTCGATGCTTGCCACTGTTTGGGTCAGAGTAGAATATGTCTGGCGATCACGGTGACCAACATGGCGAGTTGCCAAAAAAGGGGTTTTTGAAGACAAAGACTCTAGCGTGTCTTGCCATTAGACTGCCCACATCTCAGAGAAATACCATTACTGTTCTTCCTCCTCAACCGTGTGAGCCACAAAATTTGCAATTTTCATCGAGAAAAGCAATAGTTGAGCATGTTAGATGCATGAAGTTATCCGGATATTGGAGAACCTAACCGATTTTTTCCGTCTGGCAATGTCTTGCATGCCAGTATCATGCACATTCAGATGGTTTATCCATTGCGTGTGTGGAGTTTGCGGACATAGTGGACTGAAGACCCTTTAGGGGCAACTGGGTGCGCCGCACGGGGTTTCCGATGAGCTACATGCACGACTGAGCTATCAGCACCATTGTGAGCTTCAACCCGTGTGCACGGATTCACAGTCATTGAGATTTCACTTGTCGGTATCACTAGTTGAGTTAGGAACGGCTTCCATACCTCACTGCCATGTAGACGTTTGACGTCTGCTTGCGCTCACTCACCCTCCGTGCAATTAGGCGAAAGGAGCTGCCCGGGGTGATAAAAACATATATAGTTAAAGGTTTACATCTTAGCTTTCGGGTAGCATGAGAACAGAGGTACGCTCGGTTCGGTATAATCCTGATGTTAAGAGTGATCGAGCGGGTAGAAGGGGAAATAGGGTGAAATGTTTATTACGTTTTAAGTGCTTGAAAATGTAGAAAACAAAAAGATAGAAAAGCCAGCTGAGAGAGGTACGATTTATTTTTGTGACAAAGCTTGCCGATCTGGACTAAAACTAAAAATCGTTGCTGACGACGGGTCGCCTTGAGCAGTTGAATTAATGGGCAGGGTCGCGAAAAACTTAAGCGATGGTGATCAGATGGGGGAATCCATAGGAGAGGTAAATGGTAGATCCTATCTCTGATGTTAGAATCAAGCCAATGTAGAACCATAAATAAATTCGGTCCAGTTGGAGGTTCAGGTGGACAACCATAGGGGCGTTCGGAGCAGCTACTTCGGAAGATCAAAGCTTGAAAAGAAAAGGGAATGGGATGAGACCAATAAAGCCAGGTGAATGCTCGGAGTTATGAGCTAATATGATGTTCAATAACAGGAGAAAGTCAGACTTTATTACAATTATGTGACAAGCTAGGTTGGGGTAGATTTAATTTGCGTTACCCGACAGCGTAAAACTGGCTAAGTTTGCCAAAGTAGTGCTAATATTGTGGAAGGGAAGTAGAACAGACTATCATAAGTTTATTTCTGTTAGAGATAAGTCAGACGTAATGTAATTTTGGGAAGGGAAAACTGGCGCTTATAAGATGGATTGAAACATTACTGGCGGGAACAGAAGAGGTAAGAGAGTGGTCAACTGGAGGCTGATAAACCAGGGGGATCGAAGTGAAATGGATCATGAGTGGGAAAGGCAGGAGTTCTCTGAGTGATGCGTGAGGTAAACAGACTAAGGATACAAAGAAACGAGACGGTGTGGTGTACCGCAACGGTTACGGAGGAAACTTTTGGGCTGTGTTGCAGATTGTAGATGGTCACAAGGCGCTTTATACATCAAGGGTAAATCAAGGTAAATCAAGGTTATATTGGTCTAAAAAGCATTTTGCTTTACAATGACCAAAGGATATTGGTGTGTGTGTATGTATACAGATAAACGGAATGATATGACATATATGTTCTATTGTTTGTAATCTGCATCTCAAATGTTGATGAGGGAAGTTGGGTGAGATCTTATGTATTCGTCAAGCGAATGTTTGAAAGTCTCGAGGTTACCACAATCCACAACAGATGTTGGTAGTTTGTTCCACGTGAGGGATACGCGGACTGAAAAAAAGTAGCGCCGACAGTTAATGCGGGAACATGGAATGTCAACGGCCAATGGATTCCGTCGGGTCTGTCGGGCCAAATTAACTGTGAACAAATGTTTTAAAGGGTGATTAGGGGTGTTTATTATCTTGAACATCAGGATGAGGTCTCCTCGTATACGCCGATAAGTTAAATCAAACAAATCGAGTTTACGTAGCCTTTCACTGTAGGGAACGTTTCGGAGGCCAATGACCAGCTTGGTCGCGCGGTGGTAGATACGCTCTAGCAGTTGTGTATCCTTTTGCAGCCATGGAGACCAGGCTTGGATCGCGTATTCCATTGTCGGCCGGAGATATGTGTTCATGATAATAGGGAGAATTTCAGGCGTAAAACGATAAAATATTCTCCTAAGCATCCCGAGCAGTGCCGAGGTCTTGCGATATACTGATAGACAGTGTTTACTCGGCTTCAGGTTGCTAGAAATCCAGACGCCGAGGTCTTTTTCCTCAGCCACCCATTCCAGTTCATTGGATCCCAGTTTGTATGGGAAGTGGTAGCTCTTCCCCAGATTTATGAGTTTGCATTTCTGGAAATTCAGCGGCAGCCGGTTTTGGATGGACCATTCGTCGATTCTTTGCAGATCTTGCTGTAGCGCATCACAATCAGCCTTTCCATGAATTTCAGACCAGATTTTTATGTCATCAGCAAAAAGTACGGTTTTGCACTGCAGAAGTTTCGGCAGGTCATTCATGTATACCAGGAACAAAATTGGACCAAGAACCGAACCCTGAGGGACACCACTTGTGGCGGCAATTTTATCGGAAAACGCTCCATCGACACGAACTTGGACCGAACGGTCACTCAAATAGTCTTTCAGCCAGCTCAACAGATTTCCCGTCACGCCATACATTTCAAGTTTCCGAAGAAGGATACTGTGATCGACTCGATCAAAGGCTTTGGATATATCCAAGTAACAGGCATGTACAGTAACTCCCGCATCGACTGCTCGTGTCCAGTCATCGAGTGTCACGAGGAGATTGGATAAACAAGAACGATTCTGTCGAAATCCGTGTTGTTTATCGCTCAACAAGGAGTGAATTTCAAGGTGCGATTTCAGGGCTTCTGCTATAATTCGTTCCATTACTTTTGATATTACTGGGAGAAGAGTGACAGGTCTGTAGTTAGATGCACACGTTCTGATACCTCCTTTGAATATGGGGGCTATTATCCCGCATTTCCAATCCTCTGGTACCAAC
Source organism: Opisthorchis viverrini (assembly GCF_000715545.1). NCBI lineage: Eukaryota > Metazoa > Platyhelminthes > Trematoda > Opisthorchiida > Opisthorchiidae > Opisthorchis > Opisthorchis viverrini. The sequence continues at coordinate 1,287,122 of NW_008751798.1, forward strand.
CCTTCTTCCAGAGAACTAGCGAACAGTTTAGCCAGAGGATAGCTAAGTGGTTCAGCGCAGTGGCGCAGAAGCAGTGGTGTAACGCCATCCCCACCAGGTGAAGTGTGTACCTGTAAGCCGCGAAGGTGTTTGACAATGTTAGCCCGATCAATATGCACGTCCGATAAAGTTTCGTCCGTTAGTACCTCCACAGTTTGTATAGGAGCGCGGGTATCTTCAGGAGAAAACACGGAAGCATAAAATGTGGCAAGGGCATTAGCTGTTTCAAACGCATTTGCAGTCATTCCCGATTCTGTCTTTATGGCAGATATACCTGGTTTAACTTTAGCCTGCGCATTCACGAATTGATACAATAGTTTGGGGTTTTTCTCCATCCTAGTCATCAATTTGAATTGCTGTTGTAGTTTGTCTTCCTTGATTAGTGACGTGACTTTATTCCGCAACTTTCGGTACGACTCCCAGTGTTCGTCGGTCCGGTTCGTTTTATATTGAAACCAAGCGATGTTACGTTCTGTAATCCATTTTCTTGTTCGACTCCTCACTGTGAACATCTGTACGCAGGTGGCTCGAGGCACCTCTGTCGAATTGTCTGCAATCAAGGTCTGCAGCTGGGCTATGAATGATTTCCATCGCCTATTAGTATTTTCGTGTTCGTCATCCAGCATATTTAGGTCCTGGAAGGCTGAGATTATCTCCCGAAAATTGGTCTTCAGAACATATTTATGTGGGTCGCTTAAACGTACGGAGGAGCAAGTGAAATCGAACAAGAGCACGAGATGGTCGCTCTTTCCCAGTGGTGGTCTATATATGATTTGTTCAACCATAAATGGCTCACTAGTTAGTATAAGGTCAAGTAACGAAGGTTGATCTGTTCCACGAAACCTCGTACATTCGTTAACATGGTTGAATAAAGGTACCAAATCTAACAGCTCCTGAAAGTGTGCTTCAACTGAGTTGAGCGAGTATGAAGCGACGAAAAGCTGGGGAAAATTGAAATCACCCATAATGAGAATGGGAATGGAGTAGTAAGAGCATACGCGACGGATTCGGTCACATATACTGAATGTGTGAGTGTCCATTGCGGTTGGAGAGCGGTAAATGACACCAATAATGCACGCATCTATCTTGTTTGACTTCAGCATACACCAGAGGGTATCTTCAAGGATGAGATTAGCGTCAGGTATTTCAGCACATTGAAGACTACTGTCATAATATAGTGCAACTCCACCGCCATGGGTGGCTCGATCGTGTCGTATAACACTCATGTTTGTAATTTCGATTTCCTTGTCCGATATTTCCGCTTGCAACCAAGTCTCAGTCACTGCCACCAAGTGAGGTTTGTATTGGTCGCAAAAGGCGTTTAATTCTGCCACTTTACTGGGCAGACATTGGGTATTTGTATAGAGGCACTTAAGGCTAGTCGTTGTGGTTAATTCTGCTGTGCTGCAACGCACGACTCCCGGGGAGCCAGCAGTGATTCGTTTTTTGGTAAATCGTTTTTTGACCCCAATTTTTCCATCATAGTCTGAATACCAACCGTGGTTTGTTGGTATTCATCAGTGATCGTTTGCGTTTGAATAGTTCCTATTTCGCCAGTCCGAATCGTATCAGCAGATGCGTTTGAGCGTTTAGGTGAGCTTATTCTCAGTTCCCTCGGAAGCAAATTACGGTGCCTTCGCCACTGAGCTTTCACCAAGTTGGCCATTTCGGCACGAAGAAATGTCAGCTTTAAGGGTCTAGGGCCGTTTCCCATGTATTTTTCCGATTTAGGAATTCTGAAAGCATCAACTACTGCCACCTCTTCCGTTTCGAGCGTACTACTCAGAAACTTCCACTGTAGAACGTCATGTGAAATGCGTGCCGTTTTATCGGAGGCATCGTCAATCTCAGGGACACCCAGAATGATCAAGCTCCGATCATCAGCACGATTATTAGTCGCTTGATTTTCGACATTACGAGATCGTTCTGTCCATGGTACGTCAGCATGAACTCGCGCGCTATTTTCCGAATCGCTCTGGAGTCGAAATGCTGACAACAGTATATTTTCTAATTCTTTTTCTGTCTTAACAGTTACTCTGAGAAGTCTGGGTTTGTCTTGATGATGCGATTTCGGCGGTCGGCTCAGGCGAGTCAGCGAGACTGGTTCGATGGGATCAAGCTGTATTCGATTGCACAGCTTTAACCATTCTTCCATATCGTGCTTATGCTTAGCCGATAATAGTGAGTCGCTTGGCTCCTTGATATTAGTGCATATTACGCTTAGTTTAGGTTTCGGTTTCAGTTTCCTAGTATGGTCGGTAACCTTCGATGCGGGGCAACCGACAATTCCCATGTTCTTGTGTATACTGTTGAGTTCCGCTGGCTCAGGTTCAGTAACATTCGTCTTTTTTGTCTTGGTGCTGTTTGGTCTGGTTTCCTCAACAGTCCTCGGAGTGCAAGCAGCGTCTGCCATTGACCTAGATGCCTTCGCTGATTTTACATCAGTTGTCTGGTTAACTAGGGGCAGCAGAAGCTCTCTGAGTTCTTGTATTTGTTTTTCCAAATGGGATATTTTATCCTCCGTCTCTCTGTTTGCTCTAAAGCCCATAGTGGTCGGTATATCTACTTGGCCAGTATCGACATTGGAGGCTCTACACATAGTGCATCGATAACAGATAGATGGATGCTTTGGGTCATTAATCATCTGAGCGCTCAGATCAGTCAGGGTATTGTCACAACGCGCATGCACCAGTAATTTGCAAAATGCACAATTAACTACGGTGGTGTCTCGACTTACCGGGCCTTGGCAAACAGCGCAATGACCGTGAGGTGATTGTTCCATGATTGGATGAGTCAAGGTCTCGGTCGGGTTTGGCACGGCCGTGTTCTTTGTGTGCGCAGCGGATCGCGTTGCGCGTTTGCACGTGTTGGTCGGTTGGTTCGACGTATGCGTGGGTGTGGACGCTTTGCGGTTCTTTGTCGGCCTGGTCGCCTGCATCGGGTGAGCGGATCGTGTGTGCGGTTTCGACACTGGCAGGGCAAGTGGGGTAGCACGTAGGACGAATTTCGGCGGATGTATGAAAGCTGGTAGCTGGCGTAATACTTCACCGATCTTAGTGAAATTTGCTGCACTAGATAGAACTCGTCGTCAGCTTTCTTCTAGTGTAGAAACGGGATAACGGCCAATAAAACTGGGTATACTTGTACGCGTGGATGTGGAGGCCGCGTACGTTGTAAATCCGTTAGTCGTGAACACCGTGAAAAATTTTCACAGATGAATATAGATGGTATATTCCAATAGATCTCCCAAAGAGAAATCGAATGGTATGTCGGTGAGCGTTGTAGGACAAAATAGATCCGAGAAAACTGTATCGGAGTCGGAGCGCCAAAAGATGCGACCGCACAGCAACAAGACTGATGGACTGACATCTGTGGAGAATGAGTTATGGGCTGTGTCGAACAAACGTTTTGACGGCCGTATAAATGGCATCAGAGGATGGTGCCACACGTGACAACTGGAGGGAAATATCGAGGGAGTTTTAAAATTGGCTTAGCTCTTGCCCAAGTGTGGAGAAGGGGGAACTGCAAAAGCGCTTGAGAGAGAAAAGGAGGATGAGACCGGCAGTGCCTTCAGCAACTGAAGGCGTGGGCATTGCAGAGAATAGTTCAAATCAGCGTACTGCAGGTGATATATTAAATTTATGCAACGGGTATTACGAAAGGATAGGTTATTTAAGAGCAGTGAAGGCGTTTATGTAATCAATCGCTGTGAGGGGAGATGAATAGGATTTCCAATGCTCTGGTAGTTGCAGTTGAGAGATTTTTAAATGGAGAGACGAGGTGCGGCTAAAGGTGATGGCGGCGGAGCGCAGTTGGTCTCGGACGGGAGGGGTAGTTGACTGCTGAAAAAAAGTAGCTCCGGTGTCAGTCACCGGGAGCAATGACTTGACAGAGCCCAAGATGAGTTGATTGTAACTGCAGTTAGGGGGGGTTTCCAAGAGACTGGCTTGCATGGCCTGATGAGCTGCGTGCGTACTTACGTAGAATTCACGATACGGTCAAGTTTGTCGACGAATGGCATGGAGTAATAACAAGGGGTTATTGTGAAAGAGGGCGTTAGCATGCCAGGGTTTGGTGGCGAATATCCAAGCCCGTAGAAGTGTTTTGATCGCGAAGCGGAGGGACGGAGTACTATCAGGTTAGAATGTCTTTAAGAAGACTCGGTTACGTAGTACAGTGCAGCCCAGGAACAGCGTCGATGAGAGACTGCATTTTCTATGTGGGCATTGATTTGTGTTTGAGCGATCGACGACAGGGGGGACACAAGTAGGTGCCTACATGTAAAAGTCTAAGATCATGAAAATGAGATAAAGGGTCATAGGCCAACAGGCAGGTTTGTGTGTCTCTAAGAAAAGAATCGGCGCCAGATTCTGGTGGATTTAATAAAGAATCATACCTTGGATTAAAAAAACTCAATCGATAATCTCACTGGGGTACAAAAAACTTTGAGATACCATGTAATCTTGAGCATTGATAGGAGTGGCTGGGGAGCATCGGGGTCATAGCTGGCAGCAATCCCAAAGTACAAAGGATACAAGGTTACCACGGGAACTCTGGCATAAGTGACCAAGTTGAAGTTGCAGTGACGTTTGGAGTTCTGGATGCAGGATTCACTGTTTTGTATCCGGATGTGCAACTAGTGCTCATACATGTGGGGTTGATAAAAAGGGAAACATATCAAGCTGAATCAGGATTGGGCCGTTATAAGTTGAAGTTGGAGGGTAACAGAAGGACAGGGGAGATCAACGCCTAGCCCTCCTGCGTGGCATTTAATAAAAAAACTGCCGACTGCGGGAATTAAGGAACCGTAACTGCGAACCTGGTGGAGTATTGTTGCATTGATCCGGCTGGTAGATCAGGACTAAAACCTGAGACCATTGCTGAGGATACGTAGCCTTTTACAGTTGGGTTTATGACCAGATCACAAAAAGCGCAAGTGGAGAAGTTGAAATGGGGAAATACGCTACATGGGTAAATGGTAGCTTAGATATCAGAATCACGGTGAATTATGAAGCCATAAAAACACCCTGATTTCGCTTGTGGAGCAGAGTCAAGTATAAAAATTCTCTTGGAGAATGAGATAGTGTCAACGCACATGACAGAGGGTCAACTGCACAAAAGTGTTTGACTTTGAAAGGAGCACACTCTGAAAGTCCACCGGAATGGTTAGATCCAAACGAATAGTTTTGCTGATTAGATAGGACTCGACATAGGTGCAATTAGGGCCAGGTAGAGGAGTTGTTCACATTTTGCAAGCAGAGAGACGCGTGGACGAGAGGGTGCAATCAAGAGCAGGGAAAGTTGCGGGTGTACCATTAGACTAGGTATCAGTGCTTCGCCACCATTCCGTTGACATTCTTTGGGTTTTGGCCAACCACGTAGCGGCTATGCAAGGAGATTTACCTATTGACACAGGTTTGCATAAAGGGCAGGGTCATGCTTGGTGGTAGCCAGCTGTCGAAATTTAGACGGTGACTTTGGAATCGATCCTCTGTTGGAGAAGTTGAGCTGTCAGTGGCGGTGCGATACCGTTTTCATCTTTGAACTGCGTTGATAGAGCATGTCACATGCCAGCAATAGGGCAGTTTTTTCCTGTCCAAAGTGGATAAGTTCAGGCACTTTGTGAAGCGGGACCTGATGACGACAGCTCATGCACTAACAAATCTCAGATGCAAGCTCATCAATAAGAATTGTCACGTTTTGAACAGTTGCTAGCTCGTATTTGGATAGATCGCACGCTCTGGGCATCACCACCCAACTCTCATGGCTAAAATAGTAGCCACCGTTTCACTTGTCCCCGCGACTTGTATATCCCAGCGGTTGCTCGGTGTTTGCTTGTTCTAACTGACCTGGATGTTTTACTGTCTCGGCTTTCCCCTCACCTGGAAAAATACATGGTAGCTGGAGTTGGTTTATAGTGCGCAGGCCGCGATTTCCAATCCTTGGTGGTGTACCAACTTGCAGATCCGTTAGCGTAAACGAGGGATGATAACTTCGTGTGATGGCCATGTGCATCTTGCGCCCGGTTGCTTTACACCATGGTGCATTTCTTTGTTCACCACCCTTCCAGTTGCACGAGTGCTTTCTCTATCCCCAGTGCATCTTAGATTAGTGTTTATTTCAGGGTATCCATAAAAGCGCTCTGACGTTGTCTGGTTGCGGTTGATTGGTTGCACTTGTCCCGATGGTGTCAATTGTCTGGCATGCCGTGAATGACAGATGGTGATAGATTAAGCATTCTTCTGTATAAAAATTCATGGGATCGCCTGAAGATACTCTGCGACTTCCGTCGCTTATATCGACTTGCAAATTTGTTGCCACTGTTGTTGTAGCTCGAGTTGCGCCAGTCTAACTTCACTTCGTTGGCCGTATACCAAATATGCGCTCTCCTTCACTGCTTCCGGGTGTGGTCACATACAACAAAATGGATTACTGCGATATAATGGAATTCACCATCCTTTACTACCCGCATTCAAAGCCATTGCCTATGAAGCTTTCGCCACGCACTAGTTTTTGCCTGAAAGTGACGTTATTGACTCAAGTGACCTACGTGGAAATATTCAGTTAAACTAATCCCCGTCTATTACCTCGGAAGTTTTGTTTCCATTATTGCTGATGTATCCGCTGTTTCCTAACGCACCAGCACTCTGTAAAACGCAGTCTTCCTGGCGAGACACTATCATATCTGGAGACTGCCATAGATTACTGTCTAATTCACTTTGTAATTACCCATACCGATTAGGCCAACTGTTATCTCTCTCGCTTCTTCCCACATCGGGTAAGTACCCAGCATATCAAATAAATTCTTATGCAAATACTCACCCACCTCGGCCTTACGCTTAGTCCTAAAACCACTATTCATCCGTTCACCACTGCTTGCCTCTGGAAACGCTATTTGAGCGAAGTTATAGTCACTAAACGGAAGCATGCTAGACCGGTCTATTCAACGCACCTTGTGTTATATTGGCATTGCACTGGCAAGCTTCGCCATTTATTCGTTGCTAGGTTGCTCAGCTAAACTTACACTTACCTGACTTGTTTAGCCGATAGCTGTCACCACCCTTAAGGTATTATAAACTTCAAGTTACTTTCTAATGATGGGATCCATGTCATCTGGTACATCCTCACAATCGCGAAGCCCTAATGACCTCACTACATTACCTCTTACTTCCAGGCTTCGATTTTCGATACGAGCTGCTTTGAGCGCTCCGTGGTCGCTACCCAACCCACCTGCGGTTGTCAGTCCAGTGACGTAGCGAAATTGCCTGTTCATGTTGAGCCCAACTATGTTGAAGGCGAGGATGTCATCTTTAAAAAACAGCCCATAATGATTTTTCCTTTTGGACGCTGCGGAATCTTGTTAGAATGGTTATAAAAACACGCGGACATCGTTTTTTTAAATCCCTACATTTATTCATTTACAACTGCCTTATTGGTACCTATAAATTTCTGTGAACGTTGCACTGCTTTCCGACTACAGAAGGAAAGTGAAAACCCATAAAATTTTCCATGGATTTTTTGGTAAAGGGATTTCCTGTACGAACTAGGAATACCGCCGTAATAGGCAATGAACATACATTTCACAGAGTTTCTAGGGGGGCTGATATCCCAAACTGTCCAGTCAAGCCGTCCTCAACGTTATCCGGGGGGTAATTACACCAGCCAACTCTTCAAGGTGCAAAGGAATGCATAATTTCTTGAGGCAATTTATCATATCAGTATCCAGGTAAACGTTCCTGTGTATTCTCACGACGATCTCTTTTCTGATATTTATTAGTTATTTACGGAAAATTCGTTAACTGTGTCATGAATGTGAAGTGATCTTTGATGCAGATGTTGTAACTGCTACAGCCCACGGGGCTCCTGTCGAAAAAATATCCTTTTTGTTACTGAACTGTTCAACTAACTATCCAAATGGTGGCTATGGTATTTTAGAAGTAGCTACCATGGTACCTCCATACGTAAGATGCTAGGTGAAGTGTAGCACTTCTCTATCGTTTGATCATCTATTTTTTGGCTGCGTATAATAACCGCGTGTGTCGTGTGCTCACTGTTCCCATCGGATCATCAGACCATTGGATTTAGCCCTTGCATTTTTGTTAGTTTTGATTGAGCCGAATTCCAGGTGCAATGCAACCTGAGCCGTTAAAGCCTTCAGTAGTAAACCTGGCGCGCAAAAAATCACAGATAATGTCAATCAGAGGTATTTTGCGAAGCTTATTGCGAAACGTTGGCTTCTTATCTTCAATATTATATGGTATCACTTCGGCAAATAACCGTCCTCACCGAGGCGAGACGGAGAATGTTGCTGAAAAGTTGGTGCAAGCTTATATCGTGATAAATTCACAATGCTTGAAACCCTTAAAAGGTAATAGAAATCCCAGAAGTTGAAGTGATTTTCTAAGACGGACTTGCACAATTTCGAAGATTCTACTGGAACCTCCCATCATATTGCTAATCCACAATTGCAGAAGGACAGAATCTTTCATGTGTCTACTTAGAATTAACACGAAGGAATTCAAACACAGGAGCGGAACTATCTGAAATGCTCTGCCACACGAGAAATTCCACAGCACAACTAAGTTGCAGCGCGAATTTCGAGTTTCGCTTCATTTCATATTTCGGCAGCTACTTTTGTTTTATTCCAGCGAATACTTTATAGTCCAACGTTTAAAAGTTGCTTATGATAGTGACAAACTTCTTGGTTAGACGCCTAGTTTGTGCATTGAAACCCTGAGAGAGTGTTTTAGACGTGGCGTTTATCATTGAAGCATCGCAATCGCCAAGACACAACTTCGGTTTTCAGGATCCTGCTGCGTTCTAGTGTGCATTTTTCAAAATATAAACTTCCCATCTTCCGCATTATAGGGGGTACTTTGCGTAAAATATAGCATCAGAAACATGTCGGAACATCGGCAGATTTTCCACGATAACGAAGGCGCGATTCTTAACTTGTGGATGTCCATCGGTGGCTTGTACCTGCATACTGAACTGGTTTAACCATTGACTTTCAGCCGTCATCAGCCAGGGTGAGCGGTACGGGATGTGTGAAACCCCGCCCAAAATAAATAAGTGATGGTCAATTCAGCATAACCGGAGTCGCGTACATCCTCACAGCGAAAATATATTCCAGGCAGACAACCCGGATGCATTGTTGAACCAGCCTGTTGCCAGTCCAATAGATAACGTTAAAATATCTGCATATTTTGTTTAGTTAAGGAAAATTCTTCGATTAAATTACTTTAGTTCTTCTACTGTTTGTCCATAATGTAGCTGAGCTGCTGAGTCACATCAACTTATACATATGCCGCATTCTTCTGACCTTGCTTTTAACACCAAATTTAGCATGATTTCACGCAGTTTAATTCTGATGGTGAATAATCTTGGAACTCTCGGACGCGCCTCTTCAATCTGACTGACTGTCGTCTTTGTTATTTACAAATTGAAGTTTTGCTGTTTTTCGGACAACGGGCACTATTCAGTGTGGCCAGTCTGCTCAGAGGCCAGTCGGTGCTGACACACCAACCTGATTCCAGAAGATTTAATTGTGTATATGTTTTCTGCTATTGTTCTTATTGTGTAGCCTACAAACCAAAGGATCTTGCTTTCCTCAAACAAACTGTTGGCCCTTTTAGCGGTCGCTTGATTCAAAGCTTTCCTGGTGAACGACTTAAAAGTTGGTGGTAATGGCTATTTCGCATATAGCATAAACTTCGGAAGTCGGTCGAAACTATCGTCAATAGTTTTGCTAATACGCCACCTGGCAGCGCCTGGTTACGGCAAACGTTTCCAAAAGGGGCCATCAGGATGTAAATTTGTTCCAACATTGCTCCATCAATTACCCGTCTGCTATATGATCAAATCAGTGGACCCAGTGAGCCCAAATGGTTCACGTTTTGACTTGGGCGACAAGCCTAATTATCTTTTTCCAGGCCCATTGCAACCGCGAACTTGCAGGAAGGCCAATTTAATTATCCGCCTTATTCAATAGTGCCTGGGAGTTTAACAAGCTCACCGGTATCAGCCGTATCAGACGGATCCTGTGAACGAGAGAAATGTTCACAGTTACAACACCAGCGATTTCCAGGACATAGGATGTTGATTACTCTATGGGCTCGAAGGAATGTGCTTCCTCTAAGCATGCGCAGCCTCGGAGCATTCGTTTGATTGTATTAGAGCTACCTATTGTAAAAACCCATTTTTTATTATGGCCTCAAAAACGGTCATCTACATGTCTGGGTGAGGTGAAATCTGAATATTACTTTTTGTTGGTATTCCGTTTCTCGGATGAAGTGCTGGTGTGACTATGTCAAATAGGAAACTCGGCTGTCCTAGTCGAGGACACGTCGGACGGTTATCAGTTCCGCCAGAAAACGGTTGCTCACCCAGGGGTTACTCAGAAATTTATCATGCATGTGACACCAGATAGCGCACAAGGCAACCTGTCACCAAAAGTAGCTCGGTGGTGAGTTGGAGTAACATGTCTTGAACGGGGCCGTTTTGCATCTAATCTGTCCTCGCTAGCTCAAACTATTGCACTTATCCATAATGTTTAACAAAAAGAAAACTTGTGCGTCCCTAGCTCGGGCACAGGTCAACTATTTCACGTCGCCCACAACGCAGTTCACTGTATCCGCTAAAATAAGCCGCACGGGGCAGGAAAGTAAAGTCATGTTCGGTTTGCGAGCAAAACTAGTTAAAGATTTATCCATCTAGCTCCATTACCAAAGATTTTTTGGAAGGAATGTTGGCCGTCCGACTGGCAGCCTCCATAGAACTTTCAACTGATCGAAGGATAGGGCATCTGTGCATTGGTAGTGAAGCAAAAATATGCCCGCCAACGGACTTCTCCCATTGTTTTGTCCAGCAAAAGCTGCATTTGCTAGCTTCTCAATCGCGCTAGCTCTGGGGTTGAAAATATATTGCAAGGCAACCTATACAGCGTGTCAAAACCAATGAGGTTAAAGGTTTAACCCCTTACGGCAAAACTCGTAAATGAAAAATCTATAGATGTATTGAAGAAATGTTCGCTCTTGGTGAATTGCTGGAAGTTCACAACCAATAATAACAAAGTTAATTCAAGCCGGCACCGAAGGTCCAGGAACAGGGGCTAATACCCAAAATGGCGTGCCAAAATCATTTTGTAAATCGAAGTCTATAAACTCCACATCGGTGATTGATGAAGCGGATTCGTGAATATGCGGCGCGTCCCGTACTTTAGGTCGAATGCGCCATCTCTCTAAATCCGAGCCCCAAGCCGCCCCGAAGAAGGACCTTGCGGAGTAACATAATCGCAACAGAGCTTCTCATGGATTGCCGGTACCATTAGTAACAGCGTGTAACTGATAACATCGCTTAAGTGACGGTTGTTCGAAATTATTTCTGGCGGAAGGTCGTGGGTCAATTTCAGTAACAAATAAAGGAAGACGGGGACGAAAGTTAGACAGAAGCTTAAAAGCGGTTATCTGAGTTTGGCCTTTATCAATGGAGGCGTAAACGTGTGAGCAAATTGAATTGTGGTCGGGCAGGTTGTCATTGGCTGAGATTGTTAGTCTTACGGCACTCGAGGCATACAGGTAACGATGCCCGTTATATGTGTCGTGAATGCTCTGATTAGGCTACTTTAGAGCGACCATGAAAATCCTTGGATCACAAAAAGGTCTGACGTGTCTAGTGTCGACCGGCGCTGTTGTATGGGTGTAAGCGGGTCGGTTGCTAAATAAGAACTGGCGGCCAGTGATTATCTTATCCATAGTGATCAAGGGAGCCACTCGACGGTTTCATGAAGTTGCAATATTCATAGTTCTTACGTGTGGCAATATCCGATGAAGATGCAGCAATCTCACTGCAGGTTAGTAAGAAAAGTTAACTCGTGATAATTAGCCCTGTACTGCCACTCGGAGTAATAAAATGGCAGTGCTTATTCCAAACTGATGAGTGGCACACCCTTAGGCAGGAGCATAATGTTACAGCCAGAAAAAAAGCATGACTTGCAGGGTTTGGTGGGTGAAGGGATTGCGAAGAAACGGGACAGTGCCATAGACAGCGGAAAATATTGCCGCTGGCTGTTTGCACGCATAAATTATTTTCGCCGAAACTATAGGGCATTCGAAGTTGTGACTTTAACGATGAGTGGGTCTAATCCATCTGCACCTTCTGGTGATATGTTGCTCGTAGCATTTTGTATAGGTAAGCCAAATTTTAAGGTCATGGACCTTTACCGATTCGCATCTGCTCACCGGATTACGCGACTTAAAGCACGAAATCGCACTTCGGCATATTTTGGCGTTCCTCGGTGTTCTTTAGCAATAAAAAACATATAAAGAATACCCAATGCAAATTTCACACCAGAAGACCGGTTGTTGAAGTTTGCCTGCTTCACAACCCTCACCGTTAACAAATAAGATTATTTTGCTCAGCGAACCTGATCAAAACACATTTTCCCGCGGATTTCAACTTCCATTTAGTACAACGCTGTTAGACAACAGCACTAACTGTGCAGTGGCGACGCGAGGGCCATCTCTGTTGATGATCCCCCTTCCCCGATATGAACGACTATCCTGCAGATAAGACGACGTCACGAGATAGATAAAGATATCATTTCTATTACGAATATGACGCTTTATATGTGGTGACCACCAAAAGGCTGTTGCCATGATAACGGTGGTCGCTGTCACTCATCTCGAATACTTATTGTAAATGCTAGGCCCGCGTCTATGTGCCATGCTGATTAGGAGACCTCACTCAGGCACGGTAAAACAATCCAATGACCAAAGACGGTCTTTACTACCGTAACCATACGCGGTACCGCTTATCTTTGCTAATTATAGTACACACCAGGTCAGTACCCATGTGGGCCATTAAAAATGAGGCCTCAACTATAAGTGATGGCCTAATCTGATGGCCTGTCATACCCGTTGCTGTACTCAATATCGTCTTACCTGGCTACTTATCGTACCTGCTAGTTCCGTGTCCTTCTGTGGTGGTGATTAACCTGTAACTTAATCCAACTTTATCTGTCGTACTCGTAACTGTACGCATTGTCGTTTATCTATGCTACTTATGGTAAACAACGCGCAGTATTTATGCGAACCGAAGAATACGAGGCCCAAACCATGCACACATGCCTAATCTAGTGGTGAACGGCGGACCTCATACTCACAACTGTACGCGATATCGCCTACCTTGGCTACTTTTTGAAACTTCTTGGCCAGTGCCTAAATGCGATGCTGATTATTAGGCCTCAGCTATGTGCCGTGTTCTAGTTTACCTGCCAAAGATGGACCGTCATAGCCATAACCGTGCGCGCTCTCATTTATGTCTGCCACCTATATCATCATCATCATCGACAGCATGACACCACTGTTCAACACCGATCTTAACTGCCGTACTGTCTGTTACCTATAGTGAATATCAGGCCAGTATCTATCCGGGCAATAGAAACCAGGCTCCAGCTGTGTGTGACATCTTAATCGAACGACCAGCGATGGCCCGTCATACTCGCAACTGTAGTCGATATTGCCTACCTTGGTTACTTATCGTGATTGCAATGCCTGTGTCCATGTGCAACGCTGAGGATGAGGCCTTGTAGCTACCAGGTCACCCACACACCTGACTTTTCAGCTCACGGTCGCTCACTGGATCACGAAACTTCTCTTTTTCATACCCACGAACCACGTCACATTAAGGTGACTCATCAGACGTTGATTGTCTGTACCGTCTAGTGAGCGTAGCAACTAGTCATGTGCTGATGCGCCTCCTTACACGCAAACGGACCTACATATAAGGAAACCGAACACAGTCAACCGACACAGAGTCGCGCGCGCGCAGGAGGCAAGGAGTCAGCCAAACACTCCGAGTCAGCGGACAGTTATGGAGTACGTGTAGCGGCTAAACTGCGGAGAAACACCGCCCAGCCGTCCAGACTTCACCACGGGACTCTCACATACGATATGTTCCCTTTTGTCTAGCTCCAGATTTTATATTACCTTTATCTTATACATGCTGCAGATCGCTTTTGTAAACTACCGTTAATCACAGTAAAGACTGTCATTAGTGCATATACCTTCTGATTTGTGCTATCATCATTTGTGCACTAATAGCCTCAACCATGCCCAGCAGCCCAGTCTAATGGCCAGAGGCGGCCCGTCATACTCATAACTATACTCGGGGTCACCTGCCGAGGCCGCTTCTAGTAACTGCCAGACCCATGCGTGTGCTCGTAGCTGACTATGATGCCCCAACTATATATAGTAGACCAATCCAACGACGAACAGTGATCCTTCACATCCATATATCGTCCACCTGCCAAAACCTAATGCCTGAAAAATACACACTTACCTTTGACAAATCATGTTTCTCTTTATTGGTTGCATCGGTGAAAGCATTATGTGTCGTCAGTCCACTTCTCAGTTTTTTTACTCGACAGGGTTTCTGAAAAAATGTATAATCAATTACGATTGGTACCCATCTTCTGCGATATCAATTAAAACACAGTTAAACAAAGTTATAGTGGCTACATCACCAAGTGTTTAATAAATCCCTTTGTCCGAAATCACCGGTCGGTGTCCGCGCTGGACCTGGAGACCCGCTGTTATAAAGGTAAACTTACTACTCGCTCGATCAGTCCAATTAGCAATAACGAGGGAGCCTTGTGTACATCTGTGATTCTATAACGGGATTCGGCAACCATATGCATTATTGATTGGTTAAAGCTGAAGTGCGGTGTTTACTTGTCATTCGTAAGACTAAGTTGTGTAGACTTGTGCCCCAATGTCCAAGGGCTACACGCGCCCTAAAATGTGCACTCATTTGTGCAGCCGAAGCGGAGGTCTAGTGAGTGTGCGGGTGCTTGGTGTCAAATCCGCTTGTTTAGGGCACTAACTCTCAACTTCAACCGATTTCTGCTCGCCAATACCGATACACTGTAGCCTAATAAAATCGACATCTTGGTCTTCCTCATCCAAACTCGTACTTATCACATACATGACTACACTGGCAATCTAACCGACAAGCAGCACCCTTCTGGGCTTCACCCAACTCATCGTTCATGTCGAAAAAAAATGCAACCCATCTTCACTTCTAAAATCATGTCGACTATATCCGAATAAATGGACTGGTAAGATAGCCAAAACTGATGCGATCCGACTGTCCCGGATAATGATGATTTAGCTGGGGACTGCAAGGACACAGTCTTCAGTGGAAATCCCGGGTGCACAACTGGAAAATCGCTATGTAGCTGTCGCCTTACGGATTTGCCGACACAGACTCACACGAGACTCATGAGACAACCGTTGTCAAACAGCTGAAAACGCCTTGGTTCAGCTTCTCAAGCAGGCCATGTGTCAGCCATACAACAGAACAGCCCATACTGCAGCCCGATACACGTGACTTGATATTCACGGATATCCCGCCTTGACGCAATAGATGCTTCGAATAAGCAAACGCGAGCATTGCAGTGACCTCATCCATCACACTACAGTCAAAACTAATACAACTTCGAATGTATGTAAAACACTACATCACACCACCTCTCCGGCTGGATCAGAAAAATACCTGCAATCTTATGAAAGCTTTATTCTACCTCCGATGATTTTCCCGGTCGACCAAAAATATCCTCCTCCCCACAGAATTACACATCCAAGCCAATCATTTCAAAAACGACGTCCATTACGGGGCTGTCCAGAAACTGAATTAATTCGGTGCAATGATGGCATGAAACTGTTTTACTCAGTTAGATAGCACACCCGCAACTGCGCACTTCCCTCCCTTGACTTTACCCTATCGCCCGCTTGTTCCGTTACATGCAACTAGGAACAAACTCACGTTATATTCTGACCGTAATCTCCTGATCATTCCTGATGGTAAGCCACCCACCTGTTGGAATAAACATCATTATGATGACGTGAGCCTGTGGGTACAAAGTGCACACGAAATGGCAACGTAATTTTCATCATCACGGATAAAAGAGCAAGAGATGGTAACAGAGACTCACCAAATACACATGATATGACGCCTCAGACGCAACTAGTTTTGCAAGACTCCACGCTTTTCTTTCGGCTGTACCAGCTCCATTCTGAAGTCAACTCACCGTACAAACACGCGGCAGAACTAGAAACTTCTGATCTCAATTCTCTGCAAGCTCTGAGCTACCTTAGTTTTCAATGCAAGTCCCTCATAAACATGTACGCCAACTTCAGTTCGCATCGGTCTTATACCTGAATATCGATTACCGCTTTTAAACGGGGCGGTGTCGTACCATTGAAGCAGTTAGGAATTGTGATAACTTTCGACTGTCTATTATTTCGGGAGGCATTCTTACTTGCATCAAAGTGCTTTTTAGCAAATCTTTCGGACATTTACCTTATTTTGAGTCATAACTCTAGACATGGCTGTCTTATTACATTGCTTGAATGGCAAAAATAAACCACCACGAACCCTCGATAGGCCCAGGAATATCTCAACTACAATGACAACCATAAACGGTTCATCCAAAATGTTCATATATGGGGCTGTCCACGAACCGAAGTACAGCGTCGCGATGACGGTACCGTGACTACCATACACAATTTGATGGCTTGCTCGTAGTTCAATATATCTCCAATATTTCCCAGACAAGCGCGTTAACTACAAGACCGTTTCAGTCCGTTTAATTTGTGCGAGGACTTAAAAGCAGCGGCCATCTTATTGTGCCGTTTGCCTGTTCTGCTCACAAATCCAATAGTTTGCCCAACGGTAATATTGGTAGCTCGGTATATCGGTGAAGCCAAACCTCCCTTAAACCAGATATAACGTATGCTGACAATAAAAAACTTACTAGCTGTGACGACTTCCTTGGCTTTGGCGGAAAGCTTGCCGCAACCATAGGAGAATTTTTCATATCTAGATGGCGAATCGCCCCTCCTATTTGAGTTTGCGCTGACGTTATAGTCGTGATTATTGTTTACGTCGTTTTGAACTTATTCACAAATCCAACACTTAACGAAGCACGCGAAAACAAGCTTTTCCACAAAATTTCCTACCGTTTTTGTAGAGACAACGCTTTGAGCCACCGGCGGCTAATAAAATACAAATCCTGCTTCCACAGTGGACTCCGAGTTCGTTTAAACAACTTTTAGTAAAACTGCGGCCGCGTAGAGAGATCTTAAGAGCCCGGATATTTACCATCAAATGCCGAAACTTTATGTTCAATGTTTTCTTTTTTGAACCACGGTTTCAGAGAAATTTTGGGTGTGGGTCTAGGACGCGGCGGTATTTATCCGATGTAGATGTTAAAATCTGAAGTTGACGGACAAAAAACAAAGTGGAGCAAGACAAGAAGCATCCTGGCTGAAACATTACACGAACAAACTACATTACACAAAATGGGCAACCAGAACAATGGATCTGGTGAAGCAATAGTGTTAGCGTAATTTTGCTGGTCAATTTGGACTAAAACCTTAAACCACCTCTGAGGTTCGTGTCCTTGGACCGTTGGGCTTATAGCAAGGGTCACGAAAAGCGTGATTGGGTATGATGAATTAGGAGGATTGACAATGCGGATAAATGGTGGCAGAAATCTCAGAATCACGGTGAAACTGCAGGGCCCTAGTGGTATCGCTGTTGCGGTGAAGTTGGGTGTGAAAATATTTTGGAAAAGAGAGATGGTGACAACACGCAAGCCGAAACACGAACAGAATATCATTGACTTTGTAGAGAGCCCAGACCAAAAGTTCATCAAAATGGTCAAATACGAAAGGGAGTTTCAGCAGATTTGAATGAATGCATCTCTGTGCTGGCTGGGGCTGGGTAAAGAGTTCGCTCGCATTTGCTGTTAACGGAAACAGCGGGTGGGAGTATACGGTCAAGAATAGGGAATTATTAGTTGCTGGTGTGCTGTCGGATTGGGTGTGGCAGTGCCGTGCCATCGTTTGCCAAATTACTTCGGTTTTTAAACAGCCCCCTAACGGACATCATATTTAAGGTCGTTGGGCTGGGATGTGCAATTGCTCGATCAGCGGGATTTTCTTCCAGGTTAGCTAACGGTAGCCGATGTAATATTGCAGGCAGTTTTGTCCGATTGGGGGTCTATGTGGATGCAGATCACAGGCCAGATGGATTGGATTACCTCCAAACAGAACCAGGTATTACAGAAGGTCGAAGCATGCACTAATATACACAGCATCGCACACTCCGGTGTAGATCCATCCGGAGTTTACTAAGATTTGCCACAAACCACTGTTGTTCCAAGACTGGATCAGCTAACTCATATTTTGTAAGCGATGTTGCTACACCTTCGCTTCCGTTTCGCTGACTTGTAGTGGTTAACGGTCCTATGGAGTAGCGATGTTGACCTTCGCTTCCGTTTCGCTGACTTGTAGTGGTTAACGGTCCTATGGAGTCTCTAGTGAACAGAGAAAACTACTAATGTATGTAA
>NW_008751798.1:1308761-1313570 GCF_000715545.1 Opisthorchis viverrini
GTTAGCGGGTTAGAAATGTAGCGTTTCGACTTTCCAGCAGGAATAACGCTAAGTTCTCCACCGGTGTCGACGGGGAACCGCATTCCGGTGGTTCTATCCGTAACGTAGTAGAGGCGACCAGGTGACTGGCCAGTGAGTTTCCCTGGTCATTGGAGACGTAAGCACATGGAGGTGTGCAACGTAGGGCCTGGTCTTTGAATTTTGTGTTGTAATAGCGAAATCGGTTGGGATTCCGAGATGGAGAGGTCGGTTTACGTGAAACCGATCGGCACTTGGGTGACGTATTAGTCCGCGCCGCTGTGGTGACTACCTTGTTTACCGTGGCCACCAGTTGATCTATTTGTGCCTGCATTCGATTGAGGCGAGCCATAACAGGGTTGTCGTTACGCCGAATGGGTTGTTGTGAGGTTGAGGCTATCAAACGGTCGGCGAAGCATTCGTGGATCTTATCTGCCGTCTCAGCGAGTGATGGCAGAGGGACATCTGACTGGGTAGCCAGAATTTGGCGAGTGCTTAAGGGGAGACACCGCAGCCACAACTGCTTTAAAATTGCGTCGTCAAAAGACTTCCCGCATGCAAGGCTTTGCTTGTACCGTAGCAGTTCCGAAGGCTTGCGATCGCCCAGTTCGACCCCTGCAAGCAATTTTTGCAGATTCGCTTCGTCCGAGGTGATTATCCGTTTAATAATTGCTGCTTTTAGTGTGGTGTAGAGATTTGATGCCGGCATAGGATTAATCAGGTCAATAACATCCGCGGCACCCCCGGCGGGGATTTGAGAACCTCACGTAAGAAAACATGGTCTGCTGTGAGGTAATTCGGCGGAAATGGGAGTAACATTCCAGTTGGATAAACCATATTCTACGGTTGCTGACCCCAAAAGCTGGCAGTTTTACGTGAACGGCGTTTTCAACCAACTCAGTGTTGAGTCCGTCTTCGTTAGACATGGTTGAAAAAAATTACTGAACTAAGCGTATGCGTGAGAGATATGGAATTCTGAGCTAGCAAGAAAAATAGAAAACAGCAAGAATGTTCGGGATCACCAATTACGTAGTGGTTAACGGTCCTATGGAGTCTCTAGTGAACAGAGAAATCTACCAATGTAAGCCAGATACAAAGTCACGAGGAGAAAAATCCAAGTAAATCTTGACTCACAGTTCAAAATAGGAGATTCCGTGGTTCCGTATTCCGTTGAACCACCACACCAAGAATAGTTCTATCTTCCTGGCATTCCAGATCTCCGGTGATCGAAATGTTAATCCGCAAGTGTGAATATATTAGTCCAGTGTTTGCATCTGAAATGTTTGTTCACGTTTAGTGTTAGCAGCGGTCAAATATGGCCAACCAGCGGTCACAACAACAGTCACTCAGCAAAAGTCTCAAAGTCACGTTGGAGCCCACAAGCTGGCGGTAGCGGTTGTATTTCAGTAAAACAAACTTTTGGACAGCGATGTGACTGATAATGATGGGAAAAAAGAAGACGACACTGAGCATGAAAAAGAGCAGTTCACAAGTGCTACAGATACGTACCTTCTGTCTAAAAACCTGGTGCTTAAAAGCTGCGTGAATTTCAAGGCGGTCGATGGCATACAGAAGGGCAACCATGACTGGTGCCAACGACGAGGATTACTGTAACCACGGTTGGGCGAGTGCTGCACTACCTTTAACCGGACCGCCTCTACGTTAGTAGTTTTGAATCTTAGTATCCTGTGGGTGATGGAGGATTACGCCTGCCACAGTAACGGCAAGAAATATAAGATTTAAACGGCCTTGAATTGAACGGTAGACCTGATTGCGGTAATTCGGGCATGCTCTTTGGAAAGACATTTTACAGCCTCAGCCTCGTCTAATTACTGGGCCATAGTAAACAGCATTGCAGAGAGATTTACGTATTTGCATGTGGGGGGTTTGCCGGAGGTGTACTGTTCAGTTTTGCATCACTCGTTTTGAACAGTCGTCCTCCTGTCCTGGCGCAATTATTCATGTGAATCCAAACCAAAGTAGGGAAGCACTGGACTCGAGTTTCGCTCTTGTTAGAGCGATTTAGCAGTGCATATCCAATGGCCGTGCCGGGATTTGAACTCCGGACACCTGACATGCGAGGCGAACGTGTTACCACTATTCCACCAGCGCACGTTGGACGCATCTGAATTTTCACGTCTGAACGGGTGAATGTGTTCGCACTTGATCGGTGTGATTAGTATGCCCGACACGTCGCATGTCAGGTGTCCGGAGTTCAAACCCCGGCACGGCCATTGGATATGCACTGCTGATGAGCTCTAACAAGAGCGAAACTCGAGTCCAGTGCTTCCCCCCCCCCTTTGGTGTGGATTCACATGAATAATTGCGCCAGGACAGGAGGACGACTGTTCAAAACGACGAAACTGAACAATTTACGTATTTGTTTGTGCTAAAGGTTAACAGCCTGTGCGCGAGCTGCGGGAACGTTTTTTACTGCTTAAAGTGGCTTTGTGTCGATAGTAACCGCGGGATGTCTCTTGATTTCTGTTTCTGCATGCCCGTTGGCCTGATTGGTTTCCTCATATCGAACGTCCGAACGGTCCCCAGGTTTGTGGAAACTCAGTCCTCAATCATTTATAGCCGTTAGAAAATCGGTTCATAAATTACTGAAAGAAACCGCTTCATCCACAAAACACTCAGGCGCTACGTTTCTTTATGAAATAAGATGAACCGGCCATGTGGATAAGAGACTTCTCGTCAATAACCTTTACGGCGGCTCATGCACTGGTGGGTGAGTTTCAGTCACGTCAATTGAAACGGTTTGTTATCAGCCGCGTCGTCAGATGGAATCTCAATCGGGGCCAAAATATTTCGTTGTCAAGGATTTTCGGTCCGCTGCTTAGCCCGGGACTGCAATTAGCATCAGAAGCCGATTATGATGTACGGGCCTGCGGCTTACAGTTTCTTTCCACCTCTGCCAAAAACGCTGAACTGGAAAGTGTCAATTTCAAGAATGTATAGCTTAAATAATTATATCTCAGTCAGAAAATGATAATTGCAGCCCAGTGAAACTTTGCTGGGACTTCTCGGGGTAAAATTACTAATAAAACTTTACAAGGCTAAAAGACTCGAGATGATCTGGAAATTCAACTCAAGTAGCCTACCGCAGAGGCGTGTTTGCGAACGCGCACCTTACGAAGTGAGTGCCCTGGTTTCCATTGTAAAATCACCGTCAACAATGTTCGTCAATAGCAAATTGAACCGAAAATTTGGGGCTGCGTAAAGCCGTAGCAAAATGGAATACGCCCTAATATACACGAAGGCTGAAGAAGCTATATCCAACAATCGACCCAAGCAAAGTTTGCAGATCACGGAGGCATCCATATAAAGATTTCACTGCGAGAGAGATATCTAACCAATTGAACAGCGAGAAATTTATAGATTGATTGTACAGTACATAGCGGTTTACCACGGAGCACGGTCTTAGGTGTATTCATTTCAACGTCTTTATATATGTGACCTGAACCCAGCACGTCCATCCATAGCTTGCGAGAATGACAAAAGGCTGGCCTCTAAGCTGTTGTAATGGTGTCATCCTGTTACTCGGCGATGAAATCATAAGCACGTGCTCCACTCCAGTACCAAATCATATGATACGTCATAGACATCACACTGTCGACTCCCGTTATTAAGAGACGTATTCGTTCAATGCACAAGCCGGAAGAACAGCGGAAGTGCACGTGTCATGTAATAATAATAGAGATTTTCCCATCTTATTGGTAGCATACCTTTTGGCATGATCATGTTATAGTCAGAATAAGAGCATGACTGGCAGGGATTGTGAATACAGGGGTGCTAGGAACAGGGACAGCGTCATAAGCGGTGTGCAGTGTCTGATGTAGGCGTGATCACCACTAAAGCGGCACAGACAGGGAAGCACAGCCTAGACCAGATCGGATCTTTAGGATTTGAAGCTAGCGGGCAAAGAACAAAGCCAGGGGGCAAAACAAGAGGCTTCCTGCTTGACACATGACAAGAAAAATTGTAAACGGTGAAAAATGAGGAACCAGAATAACGGATCTGGTAGAGCAGTAGAGTTGGCATATCCCAGTCGGTCAATTTGGAATAAAACTTGAAACCACCGCTGGAGTCTCGTGGCCTTGGAATGTTGGGCTTATATCCAGGCCTATGGATTAGTAAAGTGGATGGGTGGTGACAAGAATTTCAGAAACGGTGTACAGTGAAACTGCAGAGACCCAATGGTGTCGCTGTTGTGGTATCGGGAGTAATACTCCTTGGAGAAGCGAGATGATGGCAACAAGAACTGTATAGAAAGTTATTAAATTCCACGGGAAGCACAGACACAGAGAAATGGTCAAATTTGAACGAAAGGTTTATGGAGGCAACGTGGGTCAAGTGGGGAGCTTGTTCGAATGTGCAGCTGATGGGATGAATTGGTCAAAAGGCACGGTCGACAGAAGGAAAGGGATGGTTGTAAGTGTGCTATGAAACTGTGCATGGCATTGCCCTGCCATCATTGGCCTAATATACTTCGGTTTTTGGACAGCGCCGTAGCGGAATTCATATTTACAGTCGTTGGGCTGGGGTGTGTAGCGGACTAGGACCTAACCAGCGTGAAACTGTGCAATTGCCCTGCCATCATTGGCCTAATATACTTCGGTTTTTGGACAGCGCCGTAGCGGAATTCATATTTACAGTCGTTGGGCGGGCGTGTGTAGCGGACTAGGACCTAACCAGCGTGTTCGGATAAATTAACAAGCAAAAGTAACCAATGCAAAATCACAAAAATCACAATAGGAAAGGAATGAGTAGTCAAATGGGGACTCACGA
>NW_008751798.1:1315110-1332339 GCF_000715545.1 Opisthorchis viverrini
CCGAAGTCGGTATTCGCCAGTATTGCGTCATCAATGTTTAGGCGTGTAAGGGCCCTGTGCACAGAAGAAGCTGATCGAACAGCGGCCCAAATTGAGGTGATGAACAAACTTCGGGGTAGTGGATATCCAGCTAGCTTGATTAGGCGTCAATTGCGAAGGGTGTTGGTACCGGTAACCAAACCCAACAGGGAATGGATCGGGACAGGTGTTATTCCATATAAATCAGGGACATCGGAGGTAATTCGGAGAATTAACACCGGGGTTAATAGAGTAGAAGGTGTGGAACTGGCAAGCGTGTGGAGGACGGTTCTGGATCAGTCGAGCTGACACGTGTTGGTGTGCGGTCATCAGAAGGAAGAGTTGTAGCGGACTAGGACCTAACCAGCGTGTTCGGATAAATTAACAAGCAAAAGTAACCAATGCAAAATCACAAAAATCACAATAGGAAAGGAATGAGTAGTCAAATGGGGACTCACGAGTGCGTAGGTTCAGTAGTCCACTACACCGATCTGAATGCAGTAACTGGCTGTGAGAGGAAAATATTCACTCGTCGAGATTTCCTGCAGATGGCTCCGTGTGAGTGAAATATTCCACGGTAGGAAAATTATTCACGGCTAAAAAGTGTCACAGGGATTTATTGTGACGTTTAACAGTTGACACAAACACAGAGATTTAGTCCCACTGGTTCAACAGTCAACAAACAGTTCAACGGGCGTAAATACAGTCGTTCAGCACGAAGTCAGCAGGTCGCGCCGGAAAATTGTGTATTCGTAACATTAAAACAAACGTCATGATACAATGTGAACGACAGTTACAAAGTGTGGTTCAAGTTCAGGCAGAATGGTAAATGTGACAACGGATTACAGACACTACAGGTGTATGATTCCCTGAGTAGCGGGATTCTTTTCAGACTGGCCAAGAAAACAAAGGTGGAACTAAGCCGATATAAGATCGCAGGTTTTTTGGTCCGTTTGATGATCCTGTGGATGTACATCATAGGCCACGTGGAGTGAATAACAGCCAACCAGGTCTTCTTAACAAGGATTGCCGAATTTCAAAGCTTGGGAAGGTGAGGGAATGATCCTGTGTACATCATAGGCCACGTGGAGTGAATAACAGCCAACCAGGTCTTCTTAACAAGGATTGCCGAATTTCAAAGCTTGGGAAGGAAGGTGAACGGAATGAGATTAGTAAACCATGTTGAGTTTGAGGCGACATCAGATTTAATTGAAATGAACGTAAACGGTTATGCAATTGATGAAATGTTATAATGGAAGCAAAAGAAAATATAAAACACCACGCTACTTTCCAACTAGCGCGTCGATCATGAAGGGAAAAACAATGAATGGAAACGTCACTCACTTTCGTAATCAGCCGAGGAAAACGAATGCATCATCCGGAGCGACTAATGGAAGGGGTTAGGTTGATGATAGAGGTTTCGGGAGCAGGTGCAATTGATGGTGCGGTAGGAGGATTGTTGCATGTGATTGTGCGTGCTTCAAAGAAGGCAGGCTTCAGACGGTCAATGGAATTTGCATCATGCTTTTTGCTTCTCTCCAAAACAAACTATTTGGACTGACGTTCGATGAGCTTGAGAGGGGGTTTTGTTGTTGCATCATGTCGGACGAACGCAAATGGTGTGGAAGAGATATCAGTTGACTTGCGCTCTTTTCGTGTTCACTGTCTTGTCCGGGTCGCACGAAGTCCAGCTGGGTGACGAAAACGGCAGTTTAATTGGGCTGTGCTCTAGAATGAGAAAACAGTTCACCGGGTAAACGTAAAGTTTTACAACATACTAGTTTGGCTGGTGGAAAATGAAGATCCTCCTTAATAGTGGAACGAATAGCAAGCAAAATAAGGGCAAAGAAGAGGATCATGAAGGCGGGTTCATTTGGGTAGTCAGCGCAGCTTTGGGGTAGCGTTGGAAACGTTCAACCAGACCGTTGGAACGAGGGAGATATGTGGCACTCAAAATTTGATAGAAATCAAACAGTTTAGAAAACTCGCAGCAGAGATTACACTGAAACAGTGAACCGCGGCCGGTAGTAACGGTGGAAGTCACGCCAATTTTACTCACCCAGTGCTGCAAAAACGAAACGGCTACCGTCTTAGCTGAATTACCTGAATTGGGTACAGCTATGGCTAACGATCAGTCACGGTAAGGACATGAGTGAAACCATTTGATGGGGAAAGTGGACCAACGTACCCAGGTGAACTTGTATTAATCAAGCATCAGGAACTGCAGACGAAGCGATAGGTGATTTCGTAAGTCGAGTTACTTTACTGCGTTGACACCGATGCACTGGTTCACCCAGGATGTTGGACACCCAGTCATGTAAGGCCATACGAAACGTGCACTAATAAACTTTCTTGTTGCTCTGATTCCTGGATGAGAACGTCCATGGAAATGGTCGAAAATGATTCGTCGAAAGGTTTTGGGGACGATTGAGCGAGCTGTGCCGGTAGGAATATCACATTATAGGCTGGAGAGGTAGGGGAGCTGAAGAGACTTGAAATGAAGGAAAAGATAGTGTGGACGTAATCCCAGGATCACAATGCTGGGGGTTCGTCAGCTTGGTAAGGTCCAACTGCGTGGAAGAGTGAAGAGTGTTGGTGTCTGGACGAGATAGGGCGTCTGCGATGATATTTTCTGATCCTGGAGTGAACCAAATGTCGGTAGTGAATTGGGCAATATAGTCCAGATGACGTATCTCGCGTGGTGAGTATCGATCAGGCTTGGCGCTGAAAGCATACGTAATTGGCTTACGATCGGCTTTAATCGTAAATGGCCTAGCTTCCAATAAGTGCCAAAAATGGCAAGCAACAAGGTGAATTGCGAGTAATTTACGACCAAAAATGCTGTGACGCGTTTGTGCAGCTTGCATCTTCCGCGGGAATACGCTAGTGGTTGAAATATCTCGTTACCAACTTGATGGCGTACCGCGCCGACAACAGCGCTCGAAGCATCAGTTGTCAAAATAAGGTTTGTGTTTTCGTGAGTATGGAAGAAAGATAGTTTAGTGGTGTGAGCGCTGGCTTGCTCGGCTCTTCGAAAGCAGTAATAGCTGTGATAGGCAAAGCGGCAGATTTGTATTTGGAACCAAGTAAATTGTTCAGTGGCCATAGATTATTCTTACAATTAGAGATGAACCGCCGATGATAGTTGATGATACAAATGAAGCGACGAATCTGAGTGATAGTGGTGGGTATGGGAAGGGATTCTAAGGCCGGAATGTGATCTGACAGTGGTGAAATACCGGTTGATTCAAAGTAATGGCCAAGGAAAATCTAAGCTAGTAACGCCAAACAAGCATTTGTTAATGTTCAAACAGATGTTGTAGGTAGAAACACGTTGAGATGCTGCCCTGAGAAGATCTGCATGCTCAGCGTGGAAGGTGTCAGCGAATGAAGCGTCTTCTAGATAAGCATACACAAAAGACGAACAGCATAAAACTTTGTCCATGAAAGGTTGAAGCGTTTGAGTAGCATTCCAAAGACCAAAGGGCAAAAACGAATTCGAAAAGGCCAAACTGCGTTGTGATGGCTGTCTTTGGGATGTCATCCGGGGCTACAGGTCGGAATGAGATTAGTAAACCATGTTGAGTTTGAGGCGACATCAGATTTAATTGAAATGAACGTAAACGGTTATGCAATTGATGAAATGTTATAATGGAAGCAAAAGAAAATATAAAACACCACGCTACTTTCCAACTAGCGCGTCGATCATGAAGGGAAAAACAATGAATGGAAACGTCACTCACTTTCGTAATCAGCCGAGGAAAACGAATGCATCATCCGGAGCGACTAATGGAAGGGGTTAGGTTGATGATAGAGGTTTCGGGAGCAGGTGCAATTGATGGTGCGGTAGGAGGATTGTTGCATGTGATTGTGCGTGCTTCAAAGAAGGCAGGCTTCAGACGGTCAATGGAATTTGCATCATGCTTTTTGCTTCTCTCCAAAACAAACTATTTGGACTGACGTTCGATGAGCTTGAGAGGGGGTTTTGTTGTTGCATCATGTCGGACGAACGCAAATGGTGTGGAAGAGATATCAGTTGACTTGCGCTCTTTTCGTGTTCACTGTCTTGTCCGGGTCGCACGAAGTCCAGCTGGGTGACGAAAACGGCAGTTTAATTGGGCTGTGCTCTAGAATGAGAAAACAGTTCACCGGGTAAACGTAAAGTTTTACAACATACTAGTTTGGCTGGTGGAAAATGAAGATCCTCCTTAATAGTGGAACGAATAGCAAGCAAAATAAGGGCAAAGAAGAGGATCATGAAGGCGGGTTCATTTGGGTAGTCAGCGCAGCTTTGGGGTAGCGTTGGAAACGTTCAACCAGACCGTTGGAACGAGGGAGATATGTGGCACTCAAAATTTGATAGAAATCAAACAGTTTAGAAAACTCGCAGCAGAGATTACACTGAAACAGTGAACCGCGGCCGGTAGTAACGGTGGAAGTCACGCCAATTTTACTCACCCAGTGCTGCAAAAACGAAACGGCTACCGTCTTAGCTGAATTACCTGAATTGGGTACAGCTATGGCTAACGATCAGTCACGGTAAGGACATGAGTGAAACCATTTGATGGGGAAAGTGGACCAACGTACCCAGGTGAACTTGTATTAATCAAGCATCAGGAACTGCAGACGAAGCGATAGGTGATTTCGTAAGTCGAGTTACTTTACTGCGTTGACACCGATGCACTGGTTCACCCAGGATGTTGGACACCCAGTCATGTAAGGCCATACGAAACGTGCACTAATAAACTTTCTTGTTGCTCTGATTCCTGGATGAGAACGTCCATGGAAATGGTCGAAAATGATTCGTCGAAAGGTTTTGGGGACGATTGAGCGAGCTGTGCCGGTAGGAATATCACATTATAGGCTGGAGAGGTAGGGGAGCTGAAGAGACTTGAAATGAAGGAAAAGATAGTGTGGACGTAATCCCAGGATCACAATGCTGGGGGTTCGTCAGCTTGGTAAGGTCCAACTGCGTGGAAGAGTGAAGAGTGTTGGTGTCTGGACGAGATAGGGCGTCTGCGATGATATTTTCTGATCCTGGAGTGAACCAAATGTCGGTAGTGAATTGGGCAATATAGTCCAGATGACGTATCTCGCGTGGTGAGTATCGATCAGGCTTGGCGCTGAAAGCATACGTAATTGGCTTACGATCGGCTTTAATCGTAAATGGCCTAGCTTCCAATAAGTGCCAAAAATGGCAAGCAACAAGGTGAATTGCGAGTAATTTACGACCAAAAATGCTGTGACGCGTTTGTGCAGCTTGCATCTTCCGCGGGAATACGCTAGTGGTTGAAATATCTCGTTACCAACTTGATGGCGTACCGCGCCGACAACAGCGCTCGAAGCATCAGTTGTCAAAATAAGGTTTGTGTTTTCGTGAGTATGGAAGAAAGATAGTTTAGTGGTGTGAGCGCTGGCTTGCTCGGCTCTTCGAAAGCAGTAATAGCTGTGATAGGCAAAGCGGCAGATTTGTATTTGGAACCAAGTAAATTGTTCAGTGGCCATAGATTATTCTTACAATTAGAGATGAACCGCCGATGATAGTTGATGATACAAATGAAGCGACGAATCTGAGTGATAGTGGTGGGTATGGGAAGGGATTCTAAGGCCGGAATGTGATCTGACAGTGGTGAAATACCGGTTGATTCAAAGTAATGGCCAAGGAAAATCTAAGCTAGTAACGCCAAACAAGCATTTGTTAATGTTCAAACAGATGTTGTAGGTAGAAACACGTTGAGATGCTGCCCTGAGAAGATCTGCATGCTCAGCGTGGAAGGTGTCAGCGAATGAAGCGTCTTCTAGATAAGCATACACAAAAGACGAACAGCATAAAACTTTGTCCATGAAAGGTTGAAGCGTTTGAGTAGCATTCCAAAGACCAAAGGGCAAAAACGAATTCGAAAAGGCCAAACTGAGTTGTGATGGCTGTCTTTGGGATGTCATCCGGGGCTACAGGTGTGTAGTAGTATTCACGTACGAAGTCGAATATGGAGAAGATGTTTGTGTGGCATAAGGTACTTGCGAAATCGTGGATATGTGGGATGGGATACTCGTCTAGGATAGTGGCGTTATTCGGAAAACGGTATCCTCCACAAAGCCTCCAATCACCCTTAAATTTCTTGGGTACCATATGAACGAGTGGAGACCTCGATGAAGTGCAGATGATGCCGAGTTCGAGCATTTGTTCGAACTCGTGTTTTGCGATTGGGAGTTTATCCGAATGACGTTGACGGAGGTTGGTATGGACAGGTGGACCTGACGTCTGAGTATGTTGAACGACGGAGTGACCGGTTATTTGTTCTGACACGGATGAGTTAAGGTTGAAAATAATCCCCAAGTATGTCAGCGAAATGTGAATCAGGCAAGATAACTTGGATACCAGTGGATGAAGTTGGGGAACTAATTCCGTTGACTGAGAGTGAAGTTACCATGTCCAAGAGGCACTTGTGTCGAACATCGACAGATAAGTTGTAGTTTGTTAGGAAGTCGCCACCATGATGGGTATTTGGACACCAGCCAAAAGGAAAGTCTACTTGAACGCAAGTCGCAATCGCAGGTCGAGGGTGAGGGAACGTTCCCGTATGTAGCGATGCGGGTACTTTTAGCGGCTTGGAACGAATAAGAAGCAGAATCGGGAAGTGGATTCTTATGTGGTAGCACGCAAACTTCAGCTCCCGTATCTACGAGGAAACTTGGACTACTTAGTCGATCGGTTATGTGGAATAGGCGACTAGTGCGAGGAGGGCCACTGACAGTCGTCGCCGTTACTGATTGGCCGCATTGTTTAAAGGGCTGTTAGAACGTGGCTTGAAGGAACAAGGCGGTTAAAATTTGCGTGCTTTAGGACCAAAGAATTAGTGATACCAGCACCAAGAGGGATGGAAAAGGGGCAACGATCGAGATCGTGAACATGCTTGTTGATCTCTAGCCGTTGGAGGCGATCCGTCAATGTATCAAATTTAAATTGTAGTTGTGGAATGACAGAAAAGGTCCGAACGGAATCTGAGGATTTAGTGTGTGTAGGACAGAAACGGTACTAACAGGGGACTGGGGTAGGTCTCATGGGTTTTGTCAACCATTTGAGCTAACTTCTGCGAGCTATGGTCATCAACGAAGGCATTCATGACACGGCAAATGGAGGGTCAAAGTTTATTGAGCAATGGGCGTGCCATGATTTTCACCGCCATCTTATGGCCACAGAAGAGATTGCGCATATGACGAAGCAGTTCTGACGGCAACCTGTAGCTAAGTTTGACTGTGGTGAATGAATCTCGTAGCATCTTATCTTCAGATTTTTTCGTCCTCCTGATGACAGCCGCTCGAAGAGCTTCGTGTTATTTTTTGTTAGGGTTATCTCTCAGCAGATCTACTTTTGCTACTACGTTACTCGGAGGATGCTAAACGCTACAGGAAAAACGGGTGGATTGGGTATTGATGCGTCGGGTGGTAATATGAAGCTCGCGAATGACCGATGTAAGCGCGAGCGGAATCAGAGGATGGCATCAAAGCACGTGACCACGTCTGTATTTGGTGAAAATTGTGATAATTAGAATAGTGGTAAGTATCGTAACTACCGAATGTACGAGTAGTATAGAAGTCCGAATATGGACGAATGTATATCGTATATTCTCGTATATCGCGGGCGTACTATCAATCGCATCGTAAAACAAAAGCATATAAAAATACACTAAACAGAATGAATAGAATGGAGTTAATGTTCACCACATCCACCACACGTTGAATGAGCGTGCGGGTGTTTATAGTCTCTAATAGGTTGGAACCTTAAACGTTCAGATCTTCTCAACGTCGGATTGTCAGGTTCAGTGTTTGTTTCATGCTCATCAGAACCATCTGTAAGAGAATCAGAAAGGTCATTAGTGTTTGAAGCAACAGACGTATTGTCGCCAAACTGACCTCTAGCATTGAATTCGACCTGATCAACATGCCGTCTGTGACTTGAGAGATCTTCGAGGTCAAGAACCGTGACCATACGATTCCCGTTCCTCCCAATAACAACACCAGTAGATGGACGTAGATCGTTACCCTTGAAAAATGTTACGTCGGCAGTCCCAATGCATTCCAGGTTCGTGCGTAAGGATCTCGACTTGAATAGCTCTGCTGGACTCTTACCAGTAATTGAATGAGCAGCATTCCTGTACTGCATCAAGAAATTATCAATACCTCGATCAAGATCATGAAAAGTAACAGGGGAAATAGAATTGATGGCAGATTTCAAAGTTCGAACAAAATTTTCAGCGAGTCCATTAGACTGTGGATGACGGGGAGCAGTAAATAAATGACGACAACCAAGTCCTTTTAACCAATATTCGAGAGATTTCGCTGTGAAGTGTGAGCCGTTATCAGTGACCAAAACAATTGGTACACCTTCACGACTAAATAGTTTCCTCAAAGCATACTGAGTAAACTCAGAACTCGGGGATGTCGTGAGAAATACTTCCGTCCAGCGTGAATAGGAATCTACAACCACCAGTGCATAATATTTGTTCAAAAATGGACCGCAATAATCTGCATGAATGCGTTGCCATGTTTCACAGGACAATGGCCAAGGAATCCATTTGGATGATTTGGAATGAATTTTGTGTGTACAGTTCATACAATCCTTAGCCGTACGCGCAATGTCTGCATCCAACTCTGGCCACCAACAAGTAAGTCTGGCAAGAGACTTCATTTTGTCGATGCCTAAATGTCCGGAATGCAAATCGGATAAAATGGCACTTCTGTGTGTTGGTGGAATCACGACACGATCGTTATAACACAACAATCCATCAGGTGTCAATGCTAAACTGTCTCGACGAGCATAAAATGCGGGAAATCGACGACGTTCTTGGTGCGTCCATCCTCGTCTTAATGCAGAGATAACGGATGAAAAGTATTTTCGGGTATCACGCACAAGCTCGTCTCGTTTAATCGGAAGCGGTTGTACTAACAAACAATCAGAAACATTAGATTGTGATAAACTTTCTGGAACTCTGGATAGATAATCGACGTGCTGAATGGATTTAGCACCACGATGAATAATGTCATATGTATACGAACTGAGAGCGATGCTCCAACGTTGAACCATGGCTGCGGATGACTTAGCCAATGATTTCATAGGATGGTATATGAATTTCAAGGCTTCATGATCGGTCACAATCGTGAATGGTTTACCAAAAAGATACTTGTGTAGTCTACTTACACCCCAGTAGACAGCAAGAGCTTCACGCTGTGTTTGAGAATAGCCCTGTTCGGCTTGTGTTAGTCGACGGGATGCACAAATGACAGGACGGCCATTTTGTTCGAGAATAACACCTAATCCAGTTGGAGACGCATCAGTTATAACGGTTGAATGATCTTTCGCAGAAAATGGTTTCAAAATAGCGTCAGATTTAAGATAATTGAGTAAAGAACGCAAAGTTTTCTCATGCTCAGATATCCATGAAAATGTTTTCAGAGATAACAGTTCAAATAGACAATAAGCTTTCTGAGAAAAGTTAGGTATGAATCGGGAATAATATTGCAATGCACCAAGTATGGAACGAAGTTCGGACAGATTAGAAGGGGATGGAGCATTGACTAAAGGCGATAAACGTTCATTATCAGGAGAAAAACCATTTCCATCAACAGTGTAGCCTAAACATGATAGTTTGTAAACAGAAAATGCACATTTCGAAGAATTAACGGCAACATTTAAGTCATGAAATCTTTTGAATAATGCAAGCAAGCGTGAATCGTGCGTAACCTTATCGACAGCATGAACTATCACGTCATCTTGATAAGTTACAACACCTTCAAGACCGTCAGTAATTGAATTAATCACATCTTGAAATACAGCAGGAGAGACATTAAGTCCGAATGGCAAGAAATTATACCGATATAATCCAAATGGTGTATTGATGACTGTGCATTCACTAGTAGCATCATCAAGTGGTATCTGCAAGTATGCATCCTTCAAGTCTATTTTTGAAAAGATTTTTGATCCCGCTAGACGATACAACACATCTTCAGGTTCTTCTGTAGCACACGAGCGTTGAAGTAGGCTTTTGTTGAGTGTCAATCGATAATCGCCACAAATTCTAACAGTTTTACCATCAGACTTTAATGGCGTAACAATCGGCGTAGCCCATTTGGAAGACTCGACAGGTGTCAGAATACCTTTTTGGCACAATGAATCTAGAGCTAGACGCACTGGTTCACGCAAACCAAAAGGTACTATACGTCGTTTGAGGAAAATCGGATCACCAGAAACCTCGAGTTTCACTTTTGGTATGCGCATTCCTCCGGTGACTTTGGAGCAGCTCGTGATCAGTTGTTTCAATTCGGTTTCGTTGAAATTTGAAGTAAGTAGTGAAATGTTAACGTTAAGCGCACGTAAAACTTTGAGACCAATTATTGAAGGACCAGAATTCGATACAAGAAAATTACAATCAACAAAGTTACCACTGGAAACTTTGACTGGTATAGTACATGAACCAAGAAGCGGTAAAGCATGTCCAGTGATACCTCTAACAGATAATTGTGTCGGTTTTAAAACAGCAGTAGGATAAAATGCTATAAGATCTGACTCAGGAATAATGGATTCGACGCTGCCAGTATCAATGATAAAACTATGCTTTTTACCAGAGCCTGATATGAGCGTCTTCGACACATGCATAGAATTCGATAAAACAGATAAAGACATGGATGAGATGTTATCAGTCAAAGGCTTGATATCAGAATTTGAGTCGACAGTCAGTCTACAAACTCTTTTGGACTTACATACATTCTGAATATGCCCAATCTTACCACATGAAAAACATTTTGATTGGCGATGTATGCAAGTATATCTGGAGTGGTCCTGTCCACACGAAGCACATTTGCCAAGAACTTTTTTTGGTTGGCGTATTTGACGATTTTGAATGTTCGAATTCAGTTGGTTGTTTTTGTTATGATAACGCATATTGGTTTCAAATTTACCGTGTGGGCGACCTTCCAGCCCTTTCGACTTTAGTGCATTAAATAAAACGGTCTCGTTGCATTTGGTTACTTCTTTAACATCCTGGTATTGCTCGCAAATTTTTCTGATCGATATGAAGCGTTGATCAGTCTGTACTAGGAGCTTTTGTTGTAGATCTGGAAGATTAATTCCGGCAATGAGGCGATCACTCAGTTGGCTTTCAAGTTGTTGGCCGTAGACACATTTTGCAGCCTGTGTTTGCAGTTGGAGGGCAAAATCACGAATACTCTGAGATTGGGATCGAATAAGCGAATTGAATTTCGCTCGTTCTGAGGCCACGAAATTGATAGGCTTAAAATGACTGAGAATTAACTTCTTTAGAACATCGAATGTGCAATCGATCGGCGCCGTGGGGAAGGATACATTCTTCACAAGAGCATAAGAATTCTTCCTAATGTAGTGCAGGAAATAAGCTGTCTTCTTTTTATCATCCAGATCCGATTTGGTAAGCCACCAAATGCTGAAGCGCTCCAAATAATCCTTCACCTCCCGTGCAGTTGAATTTACACTGAGCGATTTCAATTCAGATAACATTGTGATGAAGAGAGAAAAAACTCCGGATCGCGACGCCAAATGCGATAATTAGAATAGTGGTAGGTATCTTAACTACCGAATGTACGAGTAGTACAGAAGTCCGAATATGGACAAATGAATATCGTATATTCTCGTATATCGCGGGCGTACTATCAATCGCATCGTAAAGCAAAGACATATAAAAATACACTAAACAGAATGAATAGAATAGAGTCAATGTTCACCACAAAAATGTACAACTGCGCAACTTTGTTTTTAGTATTCAAACAAAAGACGGTTATGCGATTGACGAAGTGCCATAATGGAAGCAGGAGAAACCTACAAAACACCACACATCCCTCGTGCCTGCTGCCAGATCTGCGAGGTGTCATGCTACCGAGCAATCTTACTTGTTACTTTTGCATTGATAAAGAACTCCGCTCGTGGGAAAGCCGGTCCAGTGAAACCACTCAGGCCTTTCAAACAAGCAAACTACAAACGGCCGTTGGAAAAGACAGGCTGCGGAGGCAAATGAGGAGGAAGCTACAATTCGGACAATGGAAACAGAACAAAGATGGCTAGAGCGTATGAACCATGGCTAAACGATGAGGGGGCGTGATCTATCGATCCAAAAAGTAGCGTCTCACAATGTTGGATGCTGTGCTAAATGGGTTGCAGGGGGTATAATACATTCTCGGGTATGAAGACCTCTGACCTTTGCTTGTTTTATGCTGCTTAGGGTTGGGCAAGACAAGGCGTCACTCATTAAACAGAGCGGGTGGAGAACTCCAGGGCAGCGAACTGGGTGGGGGGATATCATATAAGTTGCTTCAAATGAATCAAAGATGTAGCAAGATATAGAAATAGGATGGCTTATTTTTAAATGATCTTTTTCATTATTTTTTCGTCCAGTCAAGGGAAGGTCTGGATCCCGTTCATAAAGGAGGTCGGGAGTTAGTTGGGTAGTAAGTAGGGCGGCTGCGGCCTCACACGTAAGGAAGTTATCTACCGACTGCGAAAACGTTTTTTGGAACAGATCGGAGAGACTGTTCCAGATGTGGGTGCAGTAAACCAGGAAGAAGTAGTGTCATAGGTGTGTACGCGCTTGGGGGCACATTAAAAGTTTACTGTGTTTACGGAAATTATAGCGTGCATATGACCTTACGTTTGGCCCATCCTTGGCTGTGAATGCATTTCGGTACAACTAACAGTGTGAGAGATTTAAGTTTAGCTTGAGCCATTTGAGCCATGGTCTACAACTATACAGTGAGCGGTAGGAGACAGGGCTGATCTGTGGGAATAATTTTTGGCGCATGAACGTTGGACGTTCGCAAGTGCCAGCCCACAATTTTGTGTATACATACAAAAAAGAAGGATGGAATTCCATAATTGGTCGCACGCATAGCTTGGAAATTTTGACCTTTGTGTCCCGAAGATGGGAGGAGCGCAATATCGGAAGACAGGGACTTCATGCTCGGGCAATCTTGAATTGGACTTGGTGAGAAAACTAAAGATGCAAGAGTATCTGAAACCAGGGCCTTTGATATCTGTGGAATGAATGACAGGGTTCTCGCTAACTTTGAACTTATCAGCTGGGACGGAACAGCGACAGAAAGTTATCTGGGAATTGGGAAAAAAGTAGCTTGGGCTATAGACACTTGACCAGAGGGTCAGAGAACCTAGGTCTTGTTGAATACGGCTTGGGGCAAGAGGAAGGAAATGTGTGATCTCTCAGATAAGTAGGTTGTGAACTACCGAAGTAAGGGTTCAATGATGCCAACAGATTGAATTTTCTTCAGCAGAGATGAACGAGGGACCTGGTTAAAGTTTTCCTGGATATCCAGATAGACTGTAACAATAGAGTGCCCGTCATCATAAGCTGGAGTGACGGTCTCAGAGAAGTGAAGCTCGCAGCCGGTGACGAACCTCTAAGATAGGAATCTGTACTGTCGGTCACCTATGGCGTTTTCAGCTGGGAGGAACCTGACTAACGGGCCTGTGGCCAGATGTTGAGGGGTTCGCATTAAAAGTGAGGTATGATGGATCCCTTGTAATTGGAAGTAGTTTGTCTGGATCCGGGTTTGAAATGAAGGTAAACAACAGGTTATTTTCACTGAGAGGGGACGATTTAAGAGTTCATTGAGCGAATAAAAAGATTATTCACAAGAGTTTTGACATATTGATCGCCACGCCTCAGGGCATGTGAGTCGCCCCCGGCACGGTGAGCCCTTGAGGGTTTGAAGAATGGCTGATACAGGCTATGGAGGTGGTTACGTCGCTAAGAGACGGGTAGTAACTCTGTTGTGGATATTTGAAATGTACTTCGGGATTTGTGGGATTAAGCTTTACAAGAGGGGGTAAGTAGCGTCTGGCAAAGTAAACCTTCAGGTGGTCAGCTATATTGACAGGTTTACTGATAAAACTATCGTCGGTGGAACGCAGACAGGTCAATGAGTATCTCTTTGGTGCTAGGGCTCCCACGAAAAAGGCGGCGAGGTAATTTAAAGCAAGGAATGTCTCAGAGAGTGGTCCTCTACTCGCTGCACTCTAGGGGTGCCAATAAGGACTCTTGGTCAATTGTGCACTTGCTGATGAGGATTAATAATGGGAAATCCTGAGAGTTCCGAGATTCTCTGCTAGCTCTGTGTATTTTCTTGTACAAGGTTTTCACTAACTTGTCATGCAGACAGGCAACATGATGAAAACTCTGCATGGAGGAAGCAAGGTAGGGAGAAGTCAATAGGTTTTGGTAATGGATTCGTCGAGGGAAAAAAGCCGTTCTAGATGACAGGGGGTCAAAAAGCCCGCGAAATATTCGGAGTCAGAAGGCAAAAGAGAGAAGGACTCGGGGGAACAGTTTCGCTGTACCTGACTGCGTTGTAACAAACGATACAGTGATCGCTACTGGGAAGCATGGACTAACTGTGGCCGTAGCCGTGTGACCCTCGTTTGAAAACATTAGGCCCAAGGTATGTTGGTCACTAGTGGGGCTGCGTATAACCTGGGACCAACCCTCTACACTAAGTTGGGCAAGCAGCGAGGCGCAGCGAGCAGGACCCAAAATGGGAGACCAAGAATTATCCGGTAAGTTGAAGTCACTCATTACGAATTTAGACGAATGAGGAAGGGTATGTTCAGCGGGGATAATACGGGACAAGTCGGTCTTATGATTGAAGGGGAGAGTCGGTCGTAGGTAGATACAGCACACTAAAACAGGCAATTTGGTCTGCTCTATAGGGAGTGAGATAGCCTCGGGAACCCCCTCTACGCTGGAATCATCAAGGGGGGTTGCAGGAATTTCTGATTTGAAATAGATGGCCTAGCCTCCACCCCTTGATTTCCTTCTGCCAGAGCAGTGGATATTATAACCAAGGATTGAAGTTTCAAATGAGAACCATGTTTCAGTCACACAAATGAGGCTTGTTTGTGCAATGTTGATAATGGCATAGAGAATATAGACTTTTGGCAACCGTAAGCAAGCTTTAAACAGCATCATTGATGGGCCCACTGGTGAGCATACTATACCTATTGCGAATTTACCAACCTCGTTTACGGCGGAGTTCAGTACTAGGGGGTAACGAGTGGGAAAGTAAGGGTACATGAAGTACAGTTGACCAGGCGTGCGTTTGGAATAGGTTGTAGTGTATTCACCACCGGGGTAAGGGGGTGAATAGTGGTGAATAGTGGGTAAAATGGGTTTGAATCCACAGCAGAAGGTAGGGTATGAGGTTTATTATGGGGTGGGGAATATATCTGAAGGGCTGGCAGGCAGCTGGAGGTTCTGGGATTTGGGAAGGGTTTTGGGACCTTAAATAATTTGCATCGGCAGGAAGCGCGGAGATACGATGGAAAGAGGCGTGGTTTTAGGGGATGGGAGGCATTCGGAAATGGTCTAAAGTTAAGGCGAAAGAGGGTGGGCAGGATAATGGAAGCACATGAGTGTCTGAGATAGCTACTGGTATTCGCGAATGTGAGGTTTTACCAAGCTCACGGTAGTTGTGGTTTCGTATACTTATCATGTAATTGTGGGGAGGCAGGAGCAAAGTTCACTTATCTTGTGAAGAACAAGGGACAGATTCTCGGGGGTGTGCTTTAGGGTGTCCAACGTATCGCGGCCTCAACAATAACTAGTTGAGTTGTAGGGCGTATTTTGGCACGGGTGGAACGCGGAGAGATAGCGGGTCAGGAGTCCGTGACGAGAACGAGTACTGTCAGCCCCCAGTATAATCACTGCCCTGGCTAGGAGGCGCGCCACGCGAGTCGTTTAAACATTTATAGTCTTTACGGATGATGAAGCAGAAAAAACATTTGCGAGAACGATGAAGGGCTTAGGGTTTTGTAAGCCTATGAAGCGGGAAACTACTGGATAGTTTGGTGTTGGTCTAGTGCTTAGAGAAATCACAAAACCCAACCCCTACTGTTACCTCCACCAGCCTTTTAAAAAGACGTTCGTACAAACCAAAGTCACCAAATGCACTTCAATTCTATTCAGGCAGAATTGCTGGATAATTTCAATGAGGAGACATGATGGGACCGCCGGTTATTGACGAGCGATTCAATCACACAACTTCCATACAGTAGGAGACTAGTAGAATTTTCTTAGAAAAAACGGAGAGACTATAGATACATGTGCATTTTCTGGTAACGCAAATTCTCTCGAGTAGAAAACGAGATTATATTTCATATAGGCGCCCCTACCTTCGGAAAAGGAACGTAGGAATTTCGGATGGTGCCAGGTCACATTTGGTTCCCAAACCCGGAACGAAAATATTATCTACTTTGAGCTGCAGGCTCCTGTCCTTGTTTCAGGGTCCCGTAAAGCACGCAACTCAATGTATATGGTGAAAAACAACGATATTGACGAAACTTAAGGGAAAGCGGTCGTTATGTCACAATTTTGCAGGCTCGCGTAGACGTGCTGATGGAGTGCAATTTGCTCCGTTTGCCGAGATTGGCAAACGGATTGGAAACGTTCTACCACCATGCAAGAAGACAGAGTCAGACCGCGGTTAAGTTAATAACCCCTACTCTTTGGCTCTTGCTTACTTGTTTTGGAACCTGTGACGTGTTTTAGGAATTGTCTGGTGCACAGTTTGACTGGACGTTTGGGATTTGCATTGCATTGTGTAAGTATGTTTCATCTCGGTCTCACTTCTTTAATTCAAGCGTTCTGACTGACCAATTATGCGTTCTATCCAAGTTCCTTGTAACTTTGATAGCCCATTTGTAATAAGTCACAATCGCACAGTCGACGAGAAACCGCGTGGAGCTGAACCGGGACGTAAATGGGCGGATGTTAGCAAACACACAAACGACGAGGGATGCACGGAAACGGGAGACGTTCAGTCAACCGGCACGCGATGCAAACACACAACTAAGAACAACACTGACGGACCGGCACGCCAAACACACAACTAAGAACAACACTGACGGGACACGAACACATATTCCAAAACAACGGAAGGGGCGGCGTCCCCACGAACGAACGGAAAGCGAAACGGATGTGTGTACAAGTCAGAACCGACGCGGGTCAGCCTGGCAAAACAAGTCAACAGAAAAAGGGCTGTCATTGATGAAAGTCACGCGTTCCTTTTACCTATCAAGGTCCAGGGAATGGGAATCTAACAGGAAAAGAAAGAAATAGATAGAAATATCTTAGGCGCGCATTTAAAATCATCAGGAGAGTTTCGGTTCTGTTACAG
>NW_008751798.1:1333515-1335304 GCF_000715545.1 Opisthorchis viverrini
AACCGCGGTCGGCACATATTCCATCGCATGGCTCGCTTTGCAGCTGAGTAAGTGACTGTGCACCAAACACTAATCGCGTGGATTTTGCCACGATTTGCAAATCTTGAGGCGGACAGATCCCAGTTTTGTCTCTTATTCGACTCCCCACTGGCTCCACATCACTCGAAAGTGGGCCATTTATGCACAACGTGGGTTGGTACATTTTGGGAATGTGACAAACAACCGCCTGGAGAACGCCAGCGGGCGTTTGAAGAGGCGCGTGCATCACTCAGACAGCCTGGAACATGCCGTTCAGAAGGTCGCTCATCACAGCGAACGGCTAATGCGCGAATATGAAATGCACACAACTTACTGTTGTGACCGTCAAGAAATTCGGGAGGGAGGCATCTACGTTCTACGTGTGGTTTCCCAGATGATGACATACGCCGCTAATCAGGTTCTCAGGCAAATTGGAACATGCATGCCAAATCTGACATACAAGCAGACAGATCACTTCAAGCTGAAAAGCCCGTTGTTAGTAACAGTCAGCTTGTGGCACAAACCCCAAATGTTCTCAGAAAGTCAACAACTCGGCCGGAACCTGCACGTGCATATTTTACCAATCAATGTGGCTACCTTATATGCACCTATTGTAAGATCCGGACGGTTAAGGATCTCACAGGACGATTGCGACTATTAGATTATACGCAGTTCGTAGCCAGTAGTCAATAGGAGCCGACAGACGTGGGGCAGCAGATGATATACTGAAGACTGACAGGAACTAGTTCTACAGACAAACGGATTAGTAAGCATCATGAATTAAGAAAACGTACAATCGACAATGACGCAATCAGCAGGAGCGGGAAGTAGCCACTGACGCAGCACGGATTTCTGTAGGGGCAGCAACAAGTAAGTAGCAAACGATGTACAAACATACATATAGGGGCAGGCTGACAGTGTGAGTTGACCGTGACGGCGCAGGAGTCAGTACGTTCGGAATGTGAGGGACTGTCTTTCGGTCGGCGTCGACGCAGCCGCTCGTGTCGCGCGGCAGGTCAGATTGCGCGGTTTCGTCCGTTTAAAACAAAGCTCAGCAGGGGCTATCTGGCAGGCGTGATACATGGGTAATACAAAATAATCAGCCAAGTTAGGTGTCCGGTTAGTGTCGTCGGTGACGCGTTCGCCTGCTGTCCGCAGACTCTGGGTTCGATACCCGGTCGGTGCGCTCTTCGGTCGGAGTGGACGCTCGTGAATAGGTGCAATCCAGACGAACTTGCAAGCAATGACGGACGGGCAAATTAAGTATTGACATCAGTTGCTGAGGAATAAGCAGACCTTAAGCCATGACGAAACAGGGGGAAAACGAGCAAAGAAACGAAACGGTGTCTTAATAAACAGATGCGAGTCCCGTTACTGATGAGTAGTCAGAAAACAAGGAAAGTTACCGCTGGTCACCGTTGATTCGCAGGCGGAATCAACACCTATTTTCAGTATTCAGAGGGCACTCGTCCCCATGAGGTATTTTGATCGATCGAACATGCAGTGTCTAGGTCAATTTCCAATCCATCAGCGGTGGATCGCCGAATATAGCCTACCTGATGGAGGAGTACCTGGTTCGAAAGCCAGATCCATCACCAATAGAGCATTTGCGCAAGGAGCTTGATCGATTGTTTGGCAAACTGAAGCTGCTGGAACCGCGTAAGGCTGCTGGGTGCATGAAGCGTCTGATTGTCCAAAGCCAGCTGATGTTGCGTCAAAATGCAATTAGTGCACAGGACAACCAGCCTCTGGTGTTAGATGGCAACCGCAA
>NW_008751798.1:1335764-1335940 GCF_000715545.1 Opisthorchis viverrini
TTTCGGTACTGAGAATACCCAGTCGCATTCGTGCTCTAGTAGCTTGGTCGCAACTTACCCTGATCCCATCTACGAAGACATTCCTTCACATCAGCTTCGGCCCCTCTAAAATTGGTACCGGTGTCACTATATAGCTTTAATGGATTGCCTCGTCTAGCGTCAAATCTCGAGAACGC
>NW_008751799.1:0-10368 GCF_000715545.1 Opisthorchis viverrini
CTTTGTAGTGTTCGTTAACTATTGTTTAATATTCAATGAGTGCATATTCGGCATATAGGCGAGCGTATCAACACTACTCCAGTAGCACATGCCAGACTCACCTGAGTTTTCGCTTCTGAACCAGTGGGATAATTGTTGCCTGTGTGATGTGAATGTTTTGCAGGAGGCGAAAACGGACCAAAATGCGTCCACCCATCTGATCATAGATCTGTTGTTATTCCAGATCCTCTACTTTACACTTTAATCGAGCAACGTTTCGCTTTTGACATAAAAGATTCATCAGGCCCAATGAGCAGGTCACCAAGTTGGCCAGGTTTTAAAACAGACGGAGAATGAATCATTAGGACGTCTTTTCATTAGCGCACTAGATCAGTATTCAGTGTCAATTAACTGCTAGTTTGGGAGTGTAAGGGCTCTGTGCACCGAAGAGGCTGATTGGATGGCGCCCAAATTGAAGTAACGAACAAGCTTCTGGATAGTAGATATCCAGCTAGTTTGATT
Organism: Opisthorchis viverrini; assembly: GCF_000715545.1. Lineage (NCBI taxonomy): Eukaryota > Metazoa > Platyhelminthes > Trematoda > Opisthorchiida > Opisthorchiidae > Opisthorchis > Opisthorchis viverrini. The sequence continues at coordinate 502 of NW_008751799.1, forward strand.
AGGCATCATTTGCGAGGGGTGTTGGTACCGATGTAACGGTGATACTACTGATCGGGAGGCACGCGAGTAGTATGTGTTGTTCATATAATTTCGCTTTGCGTCGACTGAAAAAGGGAATTCTGTTGCGGAATTCGTGGGGCCACTTTGTAACATTTGCTTGGATTTGACCGACGAATGAGTGGAGGCAACGAATCTCTAGGAAGACTCGTTCGGGAGAAGATCTGTGTCCAGTTTTTGTAACTAAGATGCAGATTAGAGTTTTGCTTCCCTGTTCAATGGTCTGTAACCAATCAGTTGGCATTTCCGATAAATAACTATGCAGCGAAGGCCTTCTTCCTTCCATTTGGTGCCGTGACCAGGATAAGGATGAAGATCCCATGACCGCAACCCTTTGAGGATGGGGATGTTCGGACCTTCCTGGAGGACTTTGAGGAAGTTGCAGAGGCTGCCGGCTGAAGACCGACGGAGGTAAGTTGGCAGCACTGAAGCACTGGAACTAATATGCAGATTAGAGTTTTGCTTCCCTGTTCAATGGTCTGTAAACAATCAGTTGGCATTTCCGAATAAATAACTCCGTAGCGAAGGCCTTCTTCCTTTCACCGATAGCGAAAACCAACATGGAAAGGATTGAGACTGCTGTTATTCAAGTAGACTAGGGATTATTCGAAGATTCTTAACACGGCTAACCTAAGAGTAGCTTTCCAAAGGGGAAACACTCTGCGATCTGCACTAGTGCAGTGCGATCAGAAGCAGGAACTGTGCCTACAAAATTCGATGTAACGACTGCACTAAGGTTTATATAGGACAGACGGCCAGGGAACTACACATCAGTAGAAAAATGAACAGGCCACCAGGAAACGCAGATGAATATCGAGCGTTACTGAAAGACTCAGCAACTGCGGACCATTTGCTGGACACGGGACACAGTGCATTAGGAAAACGTTGGGGTTCTGAGGCGTGGACTACTGTCTGCGTCACGGAGACTGATCGCCGAAACGGTAGAAATCGCCAAGCATTGAAGTTTGACAGCATCGGAAGGATTGGAACTGGTAAGCGGCTATGGATCAGTGGAGGTGACACGTGTTGGTGTGCGGATATCAGAAAGGGGAGTAGTCATCATTTGAATTCCACCCATTTCAACCACCTAAGTTAACTACACTCATTTGCAAACAAATTTGGCTTTGCGAGAGACTCACCTGGAACCCAGCTGAATCTCTCGCTTATATTTCCAACCACGTTTTCACCCCGCAAAATACATCGTCACAAGACCCACAAGCCAACGAAGACTAACGAAATCTACCAGTGACACCCGCGGTGAGTCATCAATTGAAGCACCTTGAAGTGGAAGATTAAATAACTAAACGCGATCGGAACTAATTCGAAGCTCCCCCAATACATCAACGTAAAATTTTGGTAACCACACTAACCGAAGTGAGCCATTAATGGAAACTCAAAACTGATCTAGTGCGCTAAACTGGAGACGTCTTACGAATTGGGTTTCCCTCTGGCTTAAAACTTGGTCAACTTGGTGACCTGTTCAGTCGGCCCGATGAAGCTTTTATGTCAAAAGCGTAACGTGGCCCAATTAAAAACTACCGACTGTTTATCAAGCCCTTCTGATATAATGATATCTCACTCGGTTCCAATTTTTTCCAGTATCCATGCGACTTTTTGAATTATAATACGGCACATAAAAACCCATGCTGAAAAACTTCCAAGAGCACGGAAATTATGGTATGTGGCTTGCCGACTGAAAAATTGCTGTACTTCTTACTTCCTCGAGAAATTTCCAGGTCAGACAACTTATTCGCATTCTCATTTTCCCATAGCATTTTGTTTAAGCACCGATTCCACTGCTGGCCAAATGAACTCCGTGTAATTTCTGCGAGACAAGAGACAGTATGGTTAATTTGCTGTCAGCAGCAAGGCTAGGAACAGCAGAATCATAACAAGATTGCGATCAAACCAACTGTCTGTGAAATCAGGACGTTGTTATTCTAAGTGAACTGTAGCTTGTAAACTTGCTCAGTATCATCTTTCTTCTCCCCATCAATGAGTCACATGACTGTACAAAAGTTTGTTTTACTGAAATACAATCACAACCGCCCGCTTCTGGGGTCCAACGTGACTTTCAGACTTTTGCTGAGTGACTGTTGTTGTGACTGCCGGCGGGCTGCTACTAACTCTGAACGTGAACAAAAATTTTAGCTACAAACATTGGACTAACCTATTCACACCTGCGGATTAATATTGCAATCACCGGAGATTTGGAATGTCTGGAAGATAGAACTTTTCTTCTTGGTGTGATGGTTCAACGGAATACGGAACCACGGAATCTCCTTTTGTGAAGCATGAATCAAGATTTACTTGGATTTTCCTGCTTGCGACTATGTATCTGGCTTACATTATTAATCTGTTCTGTTCACTAGAGACTCCTTAGGGCCGTTAACCAGTAGAGGACTGCCCATGCACATAGGCTCACTTCCTTCAACTTATAGGAAATTGTCCAAACGCATACCATATACCAAACATATACCGCATATTTAATCTAGTAAGCGTTTACTGAGAGAGCAAAAGCAAAAATCGGAATGGATGTTCTCGTTATGTTACAACGTCGTTCATGCAGATCAGTCTGCTCAGTTGTTCGACCGAACAAGACCTTAAGAACGAGAGAGCCATATCGCCACCTTTGGAGAGTTTGTTTTGTTGGAGGACATACTTTCAAGTTCCTCACAAGCTACGCAACACATTTCATTAATCATTTTAATGATATTGGTAATTTTGTGGTAAACAATTTCCTGGAAAACGTGAACCCTGTGATAAACGGTGGACACCAGCTGTGGAAGTTTCATAGATCCCGACTTTAAGATATCTGATAATATTCTCACACATTTCTAAGTACCAGTTACCACATATCTCATACATTATATTGCTTTCTGTCATTGATAAATGTATATAGCGGCGAAAAAGACCAGGTTCCATACATAGCTGTCCGTCGGTCACAACCACTCATATGAATCACCGAATCGTTCTGATGAAGTGAGCCGAATAACCGCTTATTTTTCAAGGACAAGAGGTTCCCCCTGATTTATAATGCAAATAATACATCCTGATTTACAATAAAGTACATCTGCGTAGTTTGACGATATTTTGACTGATCATTCCTTGTGGGATCGGAACGAAGTGGTCCTAGTATGATCATGTCCCCCGTTGTTGAAGGGCTTAGTTGGAGAATTACAATGTACAAAATCAATAAACACGACTTTAAGTGAACAGTTTAGTATCAATCAAGCTTGTACACCTTCAGGGACATTATCCAAATACTCGTTGGCTGACTATATCTGTGAGCGAATCATAGTAGATTTTCAGGTACCACTTCCGAAGAGTATGTTGGGTCCGCATTCAGCGTATGGCTTATATATATGTCTGTGCAACTGCGGTTGTGAATTCTGCATAGAATCCACTAACACTGATATAGGCACGATAACTTCAAGCGGGAAGGTAATCCACAGCATACTTCACGAGTGCGAGTTGTGGTCAAGATCATACGTGAGCCAATGTCCAAGGATTAATACTGCCTAAGCCAAAATAAGTGCTGACTACAAGTGCATGATGCATTCTTTAGATTATTGCAGCTATTCTTATTCACAGTTATTGCAACAAACATTTTATGCCAAATTTGCAGGTAATGCAGGAATCAATAAAACAGTTGATGTTCACACGTACGGCGAATATGTGGCCCCATGCTACTTTTGACAATGCTATCCTTGGGATTTACTCGCGAAAGTGGTAATGTTTAAGCGTAAGGGCGAAGAAATTATTCTGCGTCCGAGGACTCCATCATAATTGGTCGCAAAAATCCAAACAGTTCCGTTCCTGTTGCGTCCATTGCTATGGCTGAGGTTCAAGCATTCGAAACTCTGCTGCATGAAGTGTTAGCAACTCCAATGCCACCAGAAGAGCCAATTCATGTAAGCTATTGCGAGATAGGTTCACCGCCTCCCCCATTATTTCACGAAAAGCACTGTGAAGAACGGTCATTATCGGAGTCACGCCCGCCGAACAACTATTCTCACATTGGTCATTAGGGAATTGTGATCGTCTGGAGTTCACACTGCTTTAGTTAGTCTAGTTTCATTGTTATGAACAGAAGATTGCTGCACCAGCTTGAAATCCACTTGAAGCTTGAGCACTAGAAAAGTTGGTCCGGTCGATTTACCGGCCACTGTCATTTTGCCAAGTCACGGCTAACATAATTGGCTGTCCTGGACTGCCACATATGCCTGTCTCGTGTCAGTCCAAATGTCAAATTGACGGTTTCTGAAAGTCATCACCATGATGGATTTAATATATTTCGATGTCTTCTCATTCAGGCAGCATGAATTTAATTAGATTCACCAATCAATACGTTCCATCTTGCATGTAGCAAACCTTTTGAAGACCGGGAAGTGAGGTGCCGAGAGGCTAATAGAACTCTCAGAATTTCAGATAACAGACGAAAGAGGGAGAGATAAGGAAACGAACGAACAGCAAAAAACGAACATTGTGCTCAATAAAGTCACCACAAACTTACCTCGTCAGAAACCGGTCTAATGCTTGAACATCACTGTTTCAGATAGCATTCCTCGCAGTGAGGATGTTCACAAGCACCGCGTGTTTAATTTGGGTAGTTTGAGCTTACTGATGCTAATGGAAAATTAGATTACCGTACTATTGATGAGATTCATTTACGGGTTTAGTTGGTGTCATTGGGAGACTCCAGTGAGACTAGTTTGATATTTTTCAACTGAATGCGCCGCAGACATACCGCCCATGTTTCTCTTAGTACGATACTTTACGAATCTAGGAGTAATTTCTCTAGACGGAATACACAAAATATAAGGTCTCAAAAAACCGTCCGACATGTCAAGTGCTCTGGGCGCATGCGCAGTTGTGGGATGTCGAATTGAGCACTCTCGATTTATTTGCCCATAAATTAAGCATACGCATGGCAAGTATTCTACCAAGAGACACGGGGTTACATGGGACCTATCCAGATTGTAAAACAATTTACCAAATTTTTTGCACTCATGGTTTACAGGAAACCAGGAAGGAGGTTGTCGTGACTCAGAAAATGCCGTATGAAGAACCGAGGTATGGTCTCACTGGAAACGTGTTCACTACTGCTACGACCGAGGAGAGCACCCTCCGGACAGAGGAGGCCGAATTGCAACGTTTTTCACGGATTCACGGATTGATACACAGGATCGAGGCTTTTGCCCAAGTTTCCCGGGTCAGTTTTGTTCTTGTCGGTCAGTGGCTGTCGTTCACCTGAAAGGCACAAGTGAAAAAAGGGTGTAGCACTGCTCTTTATGTTCTCAGCGCGGGGCAGTATGCTCGCCAGCGCGAGGATTCGCATAAATAAATGTCTAATAGTGCTTTAAATTGGGTTCGAGAAGGAGCGTGCACAACCGTCGGAGGAAGGTCATTCCACGCAGCTACTACCCGAAATGAAAAAAAGTTTTGTCTAACGGATGTGTGTGCCCTGAGCTTGAAGATTTTCTTACTATGTCCCCGCCGGGTGTTTGCTGGGTCAACGGTAAAAAACCTGTTTGCCAAGCTTTGTTCAAACAGGGCGTAAGTAAGAATTAGGTCCCCTTGGAGGCGACGGTACTCCAGGGGAAAGAGATCAAGCATCGCGAGGCGCGTTTCGTAGTCCACGGACTTGAGGCCGGCAACCATTCTCGTTGGCTTCAACAAGTGTGCAATGAAACTGGCTACAACTTGCTCCCCTTCCACATACTTTGAAATTTTTCAGTCACAGAAAAAACTCGCCCAATGTTTTATCCTTTGCCATGTTTCTTCCTAGACGACGAGTACACGGTGAACACAGTACACACGGAGGTGGTTTTGCATTGTTTTTGGTCCCGGAGTTTGGGTGATGCATCTGCAAGGAACTTGTCTGCCTTTTGTTTGAGTGATTCCAAAGCTTCCTGATTAACGGCGGGGGGTTTGTCCAAGAGGGATCCCTTTGCTTCGACTAGTTGTTTCTAAGGGACATAATCCGTCATTTTGTGGACAATAGTTTCGACGGTGACTTCTTGCAGCGCGTGAAATATGCTAGTATTCTGATAATTGCGGTGGAACTGCTTTTTTTGGTTTCATCTTTGGCTTTCTGGCATGGCTCGGCTGTGATAACAACTTTCTCGGGCCACTGAGCTACCAGGGTAACTGCCTTTTGACCCACTCAGGAAACTTGCTTTCGTGAAAGCCATCTACTCGAATTCGGTGAGCAGCGCGCCGATTGGATGAGATTTTGTGGCTTGTTTGATTGCAGTCGCCCCTCTCTTGTGTCCGAACTCAGCGTGAAGAACTCGTCGTACGCCAGGATTTTTTGCGTGCAGTTTTGCTGACATCATGTTCTTGGCTCTCCCATACATGAGAAATGACACCATCCTCGTTCAGATTGGCTTTTGTTGATGGAGTTGAATGGAGCTGGATGCCGGTAGTCTTTTACTTTCGAAAAGCACCGTTTATGATAGTCTTTCTGCAGCTGCCACCTGAAGCTCCCGAGGCCAAGTTCACATGAATCGGCCTGTTAGTTGTTCCGGTTGTAGCAGGCGACGATTGTGACAACAATATCTCTCATTTTGGGTGGGTGGTTCTTTGAGTAACCCTCCATCCTTCCTGTTGTTGACGGGCGCCCACTGTCCGCACAATGCTCTCAGCTGCGAAACCTTTACAAGTGGAGTAAAACTTTCTAATTAAAAACGCTGCATTTTGTTGCGTACTTTCTCAAACCAAAAACCGTCCTAATCTACGTTCACGTCTTAGCAGCTCACCAAATTTCATTGTTCACTGGATCAACCGTACCCCTGACGAAAAAGTCTTGTGGGATGATTTCCCAGGATCGCTAAGACCCCGTGAGGCTTGAATGGGGCTTTAAAGTTTGGACTGGCACTCTCACCTCAATTGTCCGATGGCTTTAGTCCATCAGGGTCACGTCATAACTTTCGAGAATTCGATTCCATTGTGCGAATACTGAGCGCCTTGTTCACGTCGCCTCCAGAACTCAATTCAAGGCACCTTTCGATGCTTTTTATGTGAGTGTTCGGGTCCATTGCCTAGCACTGGGAACACAACATTTTTTGCTTTTGCCTCCCAGGTAAACAGAAGCCGTTGAATAAGGACAAGCCTGACCTGAAAAGCTTGGGCGCAACCCACAAGGCTCTTTAACGCTCCTCGGATCCGTGAACCTGTGACAAATCGTCATTTTCTGCGAAATGACCCAAGTCAACTTGAAGCTAGTTTGTGGACTTCACTGCTGCGCATCTTCCTTCTTTCAAGCAATTGATGATAACACCACTTATGATTGTGGCTTGGATGTTGTTTGGTTTGTCTCAACAAAAACACTAGTGGTGTTATTATGGAGTTCGCCCTAAAGGATGAGCACGAGAAACCCACGAATTATTCGATAATGACATCTGAGGTCTACGAAGAACAACGTACAGGTATATATTCAGCCCCAAATCCTCGTGAGTCAAATATTGTCACTGCGGAACCGCGAACGGCCTCTGACCGACTATGTCATCCGGTGGAGGATATTCGTAAACCCTTTCTCAAGATCAACCCAATCTGCGCGACGAGATACATCTAAGTATCCTAAGGGAAACGTCGTTTACACTGAGAAATTATTTCCATTCAATGTTCTGTCAGTCGCTTTACGAAGGCCGCCTCCCTAACGCTTGGAAGGAAGTGGTTGTCAAGCGAATCTACAAAACTGATGACCGATTATCGCTTGGCAGCTACAGACCTATCAGGCTGACCAGCGTACCGTGTGAGATGATGGAACGCATTCTGAAGCGGAACTTTTCAGGTCACCTTACTACAAACAACTTGATATCTCTTGCTCAACACAGATCTATTTTAAACTATTCTTACGTGATGTAAGTGCTCACACTTATGGGCAGCTTAATCCGAGCTAAAGACGAGTGACTTATACTGGATGACATATTTCTCAATTTCTCAAAAATCTCCCAATTGAATCCCACACGTCCCGCTTCTCCACAAGCTCGAGTTCACGGGATTCAAGGGACAATTCTTCCCTAGATTAGGATGTTCCTATTAGGAAGAACATTCCGAGTGAAAGTAAGCTCAAGCCATTACTCTCCGGAGACGGTCTCTATGGAAGCTCATCAAGGCTCTGATTTGGGATCACTTCTGCTTCTGATGAGCGTCAACGACCTTCCAACTGTTCTTGCAAGTCCATGTCTACTTTTTGCAGACGATTTGAAATCCCGGGGTTTTAATGCCATACCCCCCGGATGGATGTAGGTGCTAAAAAGCAGTGGTCGTTTGACCGCATCTTGAGCTAAATGACGGAAAGTGCGTCCATACGTCATTGGGAGGAGACCCAGCGAATTCCTTCGTCATGCGTTATTATAAAGAACCAGAAGAGATCATGTGGACAGACGCCAAAAAAGGTCTGGGTCTCTTCAAACAGGTCCTTCCCACCGCACCATAAAAAATCGTCTAGAAAGACGTTCGCGTTCTGCAAATAATTTGGTGTAGCTTCTCCCATATCACTTGCATGGACTTCCAGGTATTCTACCGGGTATACATCAGACTGTTTCTTGAATATGCCAACCAAGTAGTCTGTTCAGGGCGCCCGAAAGACATGATCCTCATTGTGTTCAGCGAGCTGCCACAAAAATTTATGCTGGCTTTAGATCCGTGTATTATGAAACTCGACTCGTGGTGCTTGACTTCTCTCCTTTGAAGTATCGTCACCTCTTAGGTGATGTACTTTTACTTATACCCTCTTTGGACGAGGTCTGGCCGACCATTTCATCACCGTTGACTCAACAAACGCACGGGGGACATGGTAAGGTTTTTATGCTCAGACCGAACAATCCCATTAGGCAAGATTTTGCTCATTTCGAATAGTTGCTGTATCGATTTACCTTCTTTCGACGGTTGTGACGCTCCATCTAGAAACCAGTTCAAAGCATACCCAGACACTTTTATGCGAGTCCTCGAGCTGGCAAGCCTACTGCTTTACGCTGAAAACTTGAAGAGCACTGCCACGTCCATTTATCGCCTGTGTAATACAAGCATAAGTGTAATTCGGGAAATCAGTGAGTGGCGCTTAAATCAACGCTTACCAGGCGTCTATACAGGGTCCAACTTGGAGGATTCCATCAACCCTGTCCAGTTCAACTGTTGATGAAACAAGCAGAGGATGCTTATCATTGGTTTCTAAACTATTTGCGGAAACTGAAGTGTCCGACTTCATAAGCGGCCCCTGCCCTTCGGTTGCCCATCTGTCGTCGCCTCTCACTGTAGATAGACCTAAATTAAATCCACCGAATCAATGAAGCTTCCCCAGTTACCAAATTTGCGAGGAATAAGTCTAATCCGGGTGCACGTTTCAGTGAACTGTTGCCTACATAATTTTGTTTAACTCGGCGGGTTTTAGATGTCACCGGCTATCACCGATTCGTATGTGATTACCACTTTACGCAGTAAGGGCATTGTTATGTCCTACGCAGTGTCAAATGAAGTGAATAGCTGCACAACATTTACAACCATAATAATAATAATAATAATGTTTATTCCCAACTTGTGGGTGGCATGCCGTCTGGCATGATCATGCGTTTACAGTCAGAATTGGGCACTACTGAGGGATTTGCGGGAAGTGTTGACTGCACGAAAAGGGGACAATGTCACAAACAGTGGGAGGTACTTGATTAAACAATAACAATAATAATATGTTTCACTTGCAACCTGTAGTGAACAATAGGCATGAGGTCCGAGTAATTCAGTGACTCCGTTGGCTGCCATGAACTAAAACTGCAAAACCATTGCTGGCCATGAGTGACCTTGGGC
>NW_008751799.1:11218-11867 GCF_000715545.1 Opisthorchis viverrini
AAGTCAGAATATGTCACGAAGCGCAGTGACATTTTCGGTAAGCAGGCCATTATGGTCATACGAGTTGTTCTCTGAAGTGATCATATACATATAAAATATAAACTCCTAATTATTTCTTGAATAGCAGCCGTCATGGATAGCACCTACTTACTGGTTTTGCCACGCGCCATTAGGTTCTTGGATCTGATAGCAGTAATTCGGTGACTGACGACCCCTACACTTTCCTTCCTGCTAAGTTGACGTAGTAGATTACAGTTACACCGCGGTTCCTACCCATTATCTTGGAAGCTGCTGCCAAACCGCTTATTACTGTCTCTGTTCACATTAACCCCCTCTTTGCACATCGAGAACCCTATGTTTAATAAGCTAAAAACTATCACGATGCAACAACCCCCTCCAACTAGTCCAACGGCTTGACTTTCTCGGCGACGGTGTCCTTACCTTTCAGAAATCAGGCACCTTCTCTTTCCCAGCCAGTACCAGATCTCTGGGTCAGCAAACGAATCAACGCTTTCTTGAGTTCATTCAGCTTGTTGCCATCCCCTTTTAGTTTTTTCCTACCAAAACCGTCTTATTTGATACCTTCTGACGCTAACCGGACGCTACTGCTTTCATCTAGTTCCTTCCTCATTCCATACATACCAAGCTT
>NW_008751799.1:14891-18121 GCF_000715545.1 Opisthorchis viverrini
CACTTCCGAAGTTTAAGGCTTGGGAAGGTGAGGGGATGGGAGGAGATTTGCAAAACATAGTGAGTTTGAGGGGATATGAAATGGGATAATATGCATTTATATACATACGGTCGTCAGACATAACGGACTGGTAAATTTTTTCAGTGAACTATAGAACGACACCGTATTGGAAGCTCATGTTGTGTTCAGTATGATAATGGAAGACAACTAGATATTTTGTGCAGCAATGATGCAAGTATGCACAGTCAATGATTTCCATTCCCATACGTGCGCAGCTAGTTATTATACATTGCAGCGCCTTCAGACATCGGCATGTGAGCTGGCAACCCCATAATGTCATTCCATTTGGATAATGACGCCCTCAAGTCAGAATATGTCACGAAGCGCAGTGACATTATCGGTAAGCAGGCCATTATGGTCATACGAGTTGTTCTCTGAAGTGATCATATACATATAAAATATAAACTCCTAATTATTTCTTGAATAGCAGCCGTCATGGATAGCACCTACTTACTGGTTTTGCCCGGCGCCATTAGGTTCTTGGATCTGATAGCAGTAATTCGGTGACTGACGACCCCTACACTTTCCTTCCTGCTAAGTTGACGTGTAGATTACAAGTTACACCGCAATCAGGCACCTCCTCTTTCCCAGCCAGTACCAGATCCCTAGGTCAGCAAACGAATCAACGCTTTCTTGAGTTCATTCAGCTTGTTGCCATCATCTTTTGGTTTTTTCCTACCAAAACCGTCTTATTTGATACCTTCTGACGCTCACCGGACGCTACTGCTCTCACCTAATTCCTTCCTTATTCCATACATACCAAGCTTCAAACTTCGGCTGTAGTTACCCAAACGCCCCGTATAACCGTCATTCATTCAATCTGACTGGTCACCAGTCCACACCGTCACACTCCTCCAAATGAAATGAAATTATACGCAACCCTGCATCCGCCTGACTACATCTGCGCAATTCTCCCCACCTAAGCCAGATGCAGCTGCCGCGGAAGTGCGCAACCCATTTCCGATCGAGGCATCCATTACGACCGTTACGTGGCCGTCCATAAATCGAGGTATGTCAGTGAAATGATGTCATGACACTACAATACCCATTGGGATGGCACTCCTGCAACTATTTCCATCAGAATCTCGAATAAACCCCTTCCCCACCCGTGCCTCTCAAACTTGCACGCGCGAAATTTTTAAGGTGCATCATGAGATTTAAGGCGTAAGCTTGGCCTTAAATCCGGGCCATTCGGTCAGGATAACGTGACTAGTTGACGTTGCACTTATGACGTGCATGAGAAATCATCATCGCTGTCCGTCGCTGACTGAAAACTTTAGCGCCAAGATAGCAGCTGGCTCTTCTGACCAGGATAATTAACTTCTTCCCTGCCGCGATTTCGGTAAGGTTTGATGGTCTTGGTAAGTTTCGGGGATTCTGGAATTAATTTTAGGAATTATCACCTCCAGACACGTTCCCATTTGGGCCAATTAATGTTAGATTGCTGCTCCACAGACTCGAGTCTTACAGGGATTCAAAGGAAAACCCTTCACTTGATCAGGGGGTTCCTACAGACAAGATCATTCTGAATGAGAATAGGCTCGACCTACTCTTCTCTAGCGCCGGTCTCCTTCATAGTTTCCCAAGGCTTCGTCCTGCGTCCACTGCTTTTTCTGATCTACGTCAACGATCTTCCAGGTGTTCATGCAAGTCTATGTTTACTTTTTGCGGACGAATCGAAATCCCGAAGTTCTAATGCCAGTGCTCTCCAAATGGATGTAGACGCCGCCAAGCAGTGGTTTTTAAACTGGCACCTACTTCTGAATGACGAAAGGTGCGTCCATACGTCATTATGAGGAGATTCAGCGAATGCCTTTGTTATGTGCGGTGAGAAAGAACCGGAAAACATCATGAAGATAGACGCCAAAAAGGAGTTGCGTATCTGGTCTTCTGAAACTTGTCCTTCTCACTGCACCACGAGAAATCGGCCCAAAAGGCATTCGCCATTTTACGGATGATCGGACGCACCTTCTCCCGTATCACTCACATGAACTTCGAAATAATTTATGGGGCCTACGTCAGACCGCTGCGGGAATAAGCTAACCAAGTTGTCTACTCAGGACACACAAAGGACGTCACCCTCAGTGGGCGTATCCGGCGAGCCGCTACGAGAACGGTCGTCGGACTCAAATCCGTGGACTACGTAACGTGTCTCACGATGCTTGATCTCTTCCCCTGGAGTACCGTCGCATCCGAGCGGACCTAATTCTTACTTATGCTCTGTTTAAAGAAGGCTTGATCAAACAGGTTTTTTGCCGTTGACCCAACAAACACACAGAGGGGACATAGTGAGAAAATTTTCAAGCTCAGAGCGCACACGCTCATTGGGCGAAATTTCTTCTCATTTCGGGTGGTAGGTGCGCGGAATGACCTTCCTCCAAAGGTTGTTCACACTCCTAAAACTCAGGTAAAAGCACTGTTAGTCATTTATTTATGCGAAACCTTGCGCTTGCAAGCATACTTCCCCGCGCTGAAAACATCGAAAGCAATGCTATACCATTTTTCACTTGTGCCTTTCAGGTGAACAACAGCCATTGAAAGACAAGAACAAAACCAACTTGTGAAACTTGGGCAAAAGCCTTGATCCTGTGTATCAATTCGTAAATCTTTAATCCGGGCTAGTTGACGTGGCTTTTCTTTCTTTCTGAAGGATTGGCTTGTCGTATTGGTTGCAGCAAAGGACTCACTATGGGTGGTGCACGTGAAACCGTGGCTTTGGAAGTTCAAAGGTCTTACTTAACAGGTTGAGTTATGTTGGCTTTGCTTCTGTATTAAGGATTGGGAACTTGGTCAGTCACAGCTAATTAACATGGCATTCACGTATCGGTTCTTATTTCCTGACGCTATAACCACCTGGCCTGTCCATCTGAGGACGGGCCCAGTGGCCGCCCGCCTACAGTTCCGAGAGTAACCATCCCTCGTAAGCAGGTAGTTTCCAGATCAGAACACTTGTCAGTTAAATAAGGCACCATTGGTAGAACGGCGTTTTTTAACTGTCTGTTCTTCATAACTTTTGCTGAGGAGTAACCACCAGGTGCAGCAGGAATCTATCCAAGATTTCGGCCATAGTATTCTTTTCCTTTGTTTATGTCACCTCCATTTAAAGTGTATCTACAAGCTTCTTAGCTTAACTGCTCAGTTGCGGATAAGATATTGAGGAAGTAACACGC
>NW_008751799.1:19305-23728 GCF_000715545.1 Opisthorchis viverrini
GCAACAACCCCCTCCAACTAGTCCAACGGCCAGACTTTCTCGGCGACGGTGTCCTTACCTTTCAGAAATCAGGCACCTCCTCTTTCCCAGCCAGTACCAGATCCCTAGGTCAGCAAACGAATCAACGCTTTCTTGAGTTCATTCAGCTTGTTGCCATCATCTTTTGGTTTTTTCCTACCAAAACCGTCTTATTTGATACCTTCTGACGCTCACCGGACGCTACTGCTCTCACCTAATTCCTTCCTTATTCCATACATACCAAGCTTCAAACTTCGGCTGTAGTTACCCAAACGCCCCGTATAACCGTCATTCATTCAATCTGACTGGTCACCAGTCCACACCGTCACACTCCTCCAAATGAAATGAAATTATACGCAACCCTGCATCCGCCTGACTACATCTGCGCAATTCTCCCCACCTAAGCCAGATGCAGCTGCCGCGGAAGTGCGCAACCCATTTCCGATCGAGGCATCCATTACGACCGTTACGTGGCCGTCCATAAATCGAGGTATGTCAGTGAAATGATGTCATGACACTACAATACCCATTGGGATGGCACTCCTGCAACTATTTCCATCAGAATCTCGAATAAACCCCTTCCCCACCCGTGCCTCTCAAACTTGCACGCGCGAAATTTTTAAGGTGCATCATGAGATTTAAGGCGTAAGCTTGGCCTTAAATCCGGGCCATTCGGTCAGGATAACGTGACTAGTTGACGTTGCACTTATGACGTGCATGAGAAATCATCATCGCTGTCCGTCGCTGACTGAAAACTTTAGCGCCAAGATAGCAGCTGGCTCTTCTGACCAGGATAATTAACTTCTTCCCTGCCGCGATTTCGGTAAGGTTTGATGGTCTTGGTAAGTTTCGGGGATTCTGGAATTAATTTTAGGAATTATCACCTCCAGACACGTTCCCATTTGGGCCAATTAATGTTAGATTGCTGCTCCACAGACTCGAGTCTTACAGGGATTCAAAGGAAAACCCTTCACTTGATCAGGGGGTTCCTATCAGACAGATCATTCTGAATGAGAATAGGCTCGACCTACTCTTCTCTAGCGCCGGTCTCCTTCATAGTTTCCCAAGGCTTCGTCCTGCGTCCACTGCTTTTTCTGATCTACGTCAACGATCTTCCAGGTGTTCATGCAAGTCTATGTTTACTTTTTGCGGACGAATCGAAATCCCGAAGTTCTAATGCCAGTGCTCTCCAAATGGATGTAGACGCCGCCAAGCAGTGGTTTTTAAACTGGCACCTACTTCTGAATGACGAAAGGTGCGTCCATACGTCATTATGAGGAGATTCAGCGAATGCCTTTGTTATGTGCGGTGAGAAAGAACCGGAAAACATCATGAAGATAGACGCCAAAAAGGAGTTGCGTATCTGGTCTTCTGAAACTTGTCCTTCTCACTGCACCACGAGAAATCGGCCCAAAAGGCATTCGCCATTTTACGGATGATCGGACGCACCTTCTCCCGTATCACTCACATGAACTTCGAAATAATTTATGGGGCCTACGTCAGACCGCTGCGGGAATAAGCTAACCAAGTTGTCTACTCAGGACACACAAAGGACGTCACCCTCAGTGGGCGTATCCGGCGAGCCGCTACGAGAACGGTCGTCGGACTCAAATCCGTGGACTACGTAACGTGTCTCACGATGCTTGATCTCTTCCCCTGGAGTACCGTCGCATCCGAGCGGACCTAATTCTTACTTATGCTCTGTTTAAAGAAGGCTTGATCAAACAGGTTTTTTGCCGTTGACCCAACAAACACACAGAGGGGACATAGTGAGAAAATTTTCAAGCTCAGAGCGCACACGCTCATTGGGCGAAATTTCTTCTCATTTCGGGTGGTAGGTGCGCGGAATGACCTTCCTCCAAAGGTTGTTCACACTCCTAAAACTCAGGTAAAAGCACTGTTAGTCATTTATTTATGCGAAACCTTGCGCTTGCAAGCATACTTCCCCGCGCTGAAAACATCGAAAGCAATGCTATACCATTTTTCACTTGTGCCTTTCAGGTGAACAACAGCCATTGAAAGACAAGAACAAAACCAACTTGTGAAACTTGGGCAAAAGCCTTGATCCTGTGTATCAATTCGTAAATCTTTAATCCGGGCTAGTTGACGTGGCTTTTCTTTCTTTCTGAAGGATTGGCTTGTCGTATTGGTTGCAGCAAAGGACTCACTATGGGTGGTGCACGTGAAACCGTGGCTTTGGAAGTTCAAAGGTCTTACTTAACAGGTTGAGTTATGTTGGCTTTGCTTCTGTATTAAGGATTGGGAACTTGGTCAGTCACAGCTAATTAACATGGCATTCACGTATCGGTTCTTATTTCCTGACGCTATAACCACCTGGCCTGTCCATCTGAGGACGTGTCCAGTAGCCGCCCGCCTCCAGTTCCGAGAGTAACCATCCCTCGTAAGCAGGTAGTTTCCAGATCAGAACACTTGTCAGTTAAATAAGGCACCATTGGTAGAACGGCGTTTTTTAACTGTCTGTTCTTCATAACTTTTGCTGAGGAGTAACCACCAGGTGCAGCAGGAATCTATCCAAGATTTCGGCCATAGTATTCTTTTCCTTTGTTTATGTCACCTCCATTTAAAGTGTATCTACAAGCTTCTTAGCTTAACTGCTCAGTTGCGGATAAGATATTGAGGAAGTAACACGCGAGGTACCAACGCTTTGAACGCATCAACTAATTTGATAAGGAGTCAACTGAATTAGATTATTGGACACAGTTGCTTTCCGGTAGACCCGGAAGAAAACCAAGCTATGCACTTTAATGCGTGTGTTCACCGCTGATCCTCCAAAAACAACGGGGAAATCAGCTGTTGTTGATTCCTTCTGTAAATCAACAGTGCTCAGCGGTTGTTATTCTTTTTTGTTGCGGCAACTCATAATTAGGGTGACTTGCACCTGCTCACTACGACGCAATTTCGTTCCGTCACTGTTCCTTTACCCGGGTTTTGCTTCTGCTCATGGTCTGCTTATTATCTAGCAACTGATGTCAATATATTTTCTGTTCACTTTTGCATGCAAATTTATGTCAGCTTTACTTATTCTCCAATGTTTGCTCAAAAGGTAAAATGAACCGGCTGAAGATCGAACCCAGAGCTCGTTTAATGGTTATCGAACGTGTTATCCACCACAAAAACTCGACGCCTCAAGAAAACCTATTTCATATTATTTTTATAACGCCTCCACCAAGTGGACTTTGTTGACGTTTGTTTTAAACGGACTTAAGTGTGCAATCTAATTTGGCATGTGACACGATCCGCTGTGGCAGGAATCTATCCAAGATTTCGGCCATAGTATTCTTTTCCTTTGTTTATGTCACCTCCATTTAAAGTGTATCTACAAGCTTCTTAGCTTAACTGCTCAGTTGCGGATAAGATATTGAGGAAGTAACACGCGAGGTACCAACGCTTTGAACGCATCAACTAATTTGATAAGGAGTCAACTGAATTAGATTATTGGACACAGTTGCTTTCCGGTAGACCCGGAAGAAAACCAAGCTATGCACTTTAATGCGTGTGTTCACCGCTGATCCTCCAAAAACAACGGGGAAATCAGCTGTTGTTGATTCCTTCTGTAAATCAACAGTGCTCAGCGGTTGTTATTCTTTTTTGTTGCGGCAACTCATAATTAGGGTGACTTGCACCTGCTCACTACGACGCAATTTCGTTCCGTCACTGTTCCTTTACCCGGGTTTTGCTTCTGTTCATGGTCCGCTTATTATCTAGCAACTGATGTCAATATATTTTCTGTTCACTTTTGCATGCAAATTTATGTCAGCTTTACTTATTCTCCAATGTTTGCTCAAAAGGTAAAATGAACCGGCTGAAGATCGAACCCAGAGCTCGTTTAATGGTTATCGAACGTGTTATCCACCACAAAAACTCGACGCCTCAAGAAAACCTATTTCATATTATTTTTATAACGCCTCCACCAAGTGGACTTTGTTGACGTTTGTTTTAAACGGACTTAAGTGTGCAATCTAATTTGGCATGTGACACGATCCGCTGTGTCGCGCAATCAGCCGAATGTCCTTTCTAATCTGCCGAGAGTACTGACTGTTTTCTGCGTCATTATCTTCGTATACGGCGATGTAACTTTGGCCGGTTGTCCGTAGTTGAACGTCTGCATATCAGCGGGCAACTGATTTCCAATTACCTCGGAGAAACCGCCGCCCCACCGACCATTGCTGTGTTCCTGCTGCTTGTTGCAACATCATATATATTTTAATTGCCTCCAATCTTGTATGACTGTCTTCCCGGTTAACAATTCAAAAAGACCGCCTTTTTGAACTGGTGGATTTGAACTCTATTTCAGTTTTGCAAGACATCCATATTTTCCGTTTTCCTTACCGCGCAAATCGTTTATACCGCTTTGATTATACTATTTTTGTACCAAAACCTTGGG
>NW_008751799.1:23811-29660 GCF_000715545.1 Opisthorchis viverrini
TTTGGAGTACCTCACCGTTTGTCGAAAACCGTTGAGGTTTGTAATTTTGTATTCCGTGTAACTACTTTCATTTTATAGTACAGCACATTTACGTAGCCATTCGTTCGGAGTTTTGTCGGTTTGGTTGTTAACCTTGGTGCTCGTTGCTCAAGAATTCGAAACGGTCGTTGCAATGATCGCGCCACCATTGCCTGAATGTCTTATTGAATTCACAATATTCAATAACCCTTTTGTCTAAAGAATCTGTTCTTATTCGAGCACACACTACCCCTATCCGTTCTTTCTTACTGCCCATTGAATACAAACTGCATAATGTCCGGTAGCTGCAATCGTCTTTCGAATTCTTAGCTGTCCGGATCTTATGGCAACAACAATAGGGCTGTGATCATTGAGTGGCAGAATCATTGACAGAATCATCGTGGATGCAAAACCATGATGCTTTCGGCATTAGCAGGTGGTTTGCGGACTATCCGCTGGATACATTCTGGGCAGCTGCGCGCAGGAGACGGCTCTGATGTATCCGCTTCATATAAGACCATAAGACAGCTTCAAGTAGGTGCCTTCATGCGCTCACCGTGACTGTCCACTTTGAAACTGTGCTGCATAGTTTAATAGAAACGACGATTTGATTGAAAGAAAAAGACAGCTATTGAAAACAAACACTGGACTGCATCGTCGAAGGAGTTTGCGGGGTTCTTCTTACGGACAGACTGTTGACCGGCAGGTCAGGTGGTACCCGATTCTCTTCTGTATTGCACTTTTTATCTTGGTGGCATTGCAAAACCTGTCAGAAATCACAAGAGGCTGGTTAAGGGTTTTTAAAACCATAGCGCAGGCATCCAGTTCAACGGTGGACCAAGCAAACTTACAATCCCATATCGGTTCCGTTTCAGCTTGTTTCCTCGACCAGGCTGAAATGAATACCGCTGCTCAGTGAACTGCATACTCCAGCCGAATCATCCCAAATATCCATCACGTCACGGGGCTGTCGAAAAACTGAAGCATGTCAGGCCAATAATGGCACGGCACTGCCATACTCAGTTTGATAGCACACCCGCAACTGTTATACTCCTCCTCCCGACCGAGCCCTCTTGCCTATTCGTTTTATTGACCCCAAATGCCATCATGACATTCGTTTCAATCCTTTGGACTACTCGTTCGAATTCAACCACCTCTGTGCCCCTATCCAACCAAACCCCTGAACCTGACTTCCCTACAACAAAGCAACCAGTGAGTCTGCTTGTTCTCAGATTGCACCATATTTTTGAGATTAAACATGCCATGTTCTCCCAATTCGAATTATCCCATCTCCACCTCCACTTTTGCTCGTTGCGACTCCGGCCATTTACTCAACCGCCCAAGGTCGCTCATGGCCAGAGATGGTTTTCCAGTCAGCCGACTGAGTCTTGGAATTAGTCGAACCTCATGCCTATTGTTCCCTACAAGTTGCAAAAGAAACATATTATTATTATTATTTAATTGAGTACTTCCCACTGTTTATGACATTGTCCCCCTTTCGCGCAATCCCCACTACCCGCAAATCCCCTTGTCATACCCCAGCCTGACTGTAAACGCATGTTCGTGCCGGACGGTGTGCCACCCACAAGTTGGGAATATACATTATCACCAAGGGCGGCTTTAAAGGAAGCTTCTAATGCAACCCCCAGGGACTCTGTCAGGCGTCAAAGCCCATCAACACACCGACGTTTTCCGGATGAGTCGGGTAAACTGGTAGCCAAGTCGAACTGTGCATCACTAGTGTAGGCGACTGGCTATATAAATGCGGACAACTTTCATGGACCCGAATATAGCCTACAGTGGTTAGTGATCCGCCGTAAGCGTGAATCGTGGGCACCAAAGCATTCTGTATAACTTCCTCATACTAAAAATGATGGCCAGGGTTTCTTGCTCAATCTGACAGTAATTTGGCTCAGCTGGATGCAGCGACCTTGCGGCGTAAGTAATCGCCTTTGGCGTACCATCCGGTAATAATGAGGCTACGGTTGCTCTAACTATATGGTTGGATGTGTCAGCTGTGAGAATGACAGACCGTTGGGGGTAAAGTGCGTATGTAAACGTTTGGACTACAACAGCTTCTTCGATCCTTCTGATGCAAGTTGAGAGACACGCCACCCGTCCCTGGGGCATCCCTTGGTCAAGAACTGCTCGAAGGGTCCGCATAAGTAGGGCAGAATAGAAAAGGCTGTTTTAATGGCTAATCGTCCCCAAAACGACCTGAGTTTAGCCTAATTCGCTGGTGGGGGCAACCTTATAATTTTGTCTACGTTTAACATGTCCGGACGATGGCCATTAATGTTGATGATGAAGACATGGAGCTCCGCGGAACTCAAGAGAAACTCACATTTTTCTTTCATAAAATAGAACTCGTAGTTCATCATTCCTTGAATGCTGGCACCCGACCGGGATGGAATTTTTTCCTCAGAGACGGCGATGACGTTGTCACATAGCATCGCGTCCACAGTCCACTAAAAGTGTGCAGGCGTAGCCTTTGCTCCGATGGTCAGTTTTACTGGATTAGGACATGGTTTGCCTTGTTCCCCAGATATCCTTATTCCTCCGAGACGTCGCTTTGCAAGTAAGCTTCTGCAGTATACAGCTCTTTAACCTTGAAAATTTTTGGAGCATCCTTCAGACCCGTGGATTAGTCGGCGCTGATATGAACGGCACCTATAGGTGCCTTGGCTGCGACTGTTGCAACCCATGGGCAGCAGATCACTCGTTTCAGGACTCTGGCATTTTTCGGCGTTAAAAGTTAGCACAAGTATCAGGAAAACTAAGGGTGGCCCTGATGTTCTGAGTGTGATAGCTTGCTGGAGGTTCGAGCGCGGTGGAAACACCGCCTTCGCTTTTGCTTGGCATCCAAGACCGATACTGCAATCACATTAACGTACTTACTGTGGTCACACAGTCGCAGTGCTGACTGAGTTAATGGCCCCAAACAATCCAAAGTGTTTGGTTTATTTCGATATGCACAGGTTGTTGATTGGCAAAGATCAATTAAGCATATATCCATGAGTGGAAACTCATAAGTAGAAAAGTTGACGATTTTACGATCACGATGGCTCTCTGTCTCTGTCTCGGTCAGATCCACACTTGGATAAACTTACCTATTTATGCATTTTTGGCGTTCACTGCCGGTTTGTATTTTGGTGATCATGCGTCACTTTGGGTGGGACAGGAAACAAAACTGCTACCAAAAGCCGTATTGAGCTTCGGCTTGCTCTGATGGTAACATAATTTCGGCCTGGATATCATAGTGTAAAATACCATGTTGAATCTGGATTCTGACAGCCTCCGTTTGATTCTTGATCTCCGGTCTTGGCTGGGTAAGCAACCAGGTTTCGGTGTGTTTCGATGACTCCTTAATTCAACGGCGTATAAAGACTGGAAATTTATGCTTTTTTGAAGAGGAGTCTCACGAAATGCCATTTTGTGCATTGCCGGCATGCTATTGGGCACTTTATTTCGTCCAAACTTGCAGCCACATGAGTTTGCTTCTGAATCGCTATGGCAAAATGGAGAGCAGGCATGTAACTCTAACATGGCACTTCCGTGTGTTAGATTCAAGAAGCGCTGGCAATCGTGAGTAATGGCCCGCAGTATTATTTCAGAAGTTTGTTGACTCATGTTCATCAGCGCCTTTCTGATATTACTTTATGAATGGGACTTGAGGCTGCACGTGAAACTAAATATTTGAAAAGTGCTTCCGTCACAGTTGATGAGTCAAATTGTTCGCATTCAAGACGTGCTCAACCGGCCTAAATGATGTGGTCTTGGGACTGCTTTTTCACAAGTTTCATACACTGATAACAGACGTTGAACAACGTTAAGCGCTCACCACAAATTTCTGAGAGCTACCGCAGAGTTTCGTTGAGGATCGGATTTCGTGTTTTCATTGTCCACAAGAAGTTGAAATACCGCGCGCTTTCCGTTGTGCTAAGTCTCCTGAACGATAAGTACACTTGCCAGACCATTCCTGTGATTTAGTCCGACTTTAAAAATAATCGTAAATGTTGAAACATCACGTAGACAGAATCGGCATCTGTCTCGGAGTAAAACCGCTTGATTTTATTGGCGGCCGAGAAGAAGGCATTCACATTTGGAGCGAAATTTGATGACTCCGTTGGGCGTTGCTGTGTCAAAGCTTCCGTCAGTAGAGTGTGTGCTGTTCCAAACGTATCGTTTATTACAGCCATTTATTTGAATCTTCAACAATTGTTGCAGTATATGCATGCGTGTGAGACCCATTGTTATATTAATAGTAATGTTTATTCCCAACTTGTGGGAGGCATATTGTCTGGCATGATCATACGTTTACAGTCAGAATGAGGCAAGACTGGGAGGTTCGCGGTTAGTGCGGATTGCGCGAAAAGAGGACAATGTCTTGCAGCTGCCTGCAACCTCGCTTCCATAACTTAATGACAAATAAAGACTTACTAAAATAAAAACGACAGCCGTATCACCAAACTTCAATCGCAAATTTCAAAAGGGCATAGCATTATTCAAAGCATATTTTTGACCTCAAATTAAGGTCATCCAACAGTCCATTAGTTCGCGTGGCCCCTACGCCATGCTCGAACACTGATTATCACCTGTCGCTGTTGAGTGACTGCGTGAGTTCTGGGCCTTCAATCTCTAAGGCTTTACGGCTTCCCCAATAAAGTTCTGTTGAAGTTTGAGGAACTCGGTAAGCTTCGGAAACTGTAAGATTATTTTCAGGAATGGGACCTCCCTGGTGATTCTTGTCCCCCGTAATGGCTGTATGTGTCCCCTTACGTGATACACATGTATGTATGTGGTGAATATTTATGTAACATATCACCTCTTGAGTTCAACACATCGGCAGTGCTAGGTCAGGATACTGTCTACGACCTTTCTCTTTGGCCTCTCAATTGATGTGTCGTTTGGGTCTTTCCATACGCGGCTAACAACCGCGGAATAGAAAATTTCCGAGACACTTGCTCATAGACAATGAATACGCCGGTGACTTTCCTTTTCTTTGATCAAGCCCTTTAAAAATGTAAAGTATTGTAAACAGATTAACTATTTCTACTTTACACTTTGGTGTGCGCTATGCTTTTGTAAAGATTAAAGTGATACTGCAAGATTATGTCAAATCAAATCCAAACCTCGTGGCTGCAAGTGAACCTTTGGTGTTATGAACAAGTTTGTCTATTTGGGTGCACCTGTCCCGGCAGTCCAGCAAAGGACGAAAGCGCTTCCCTATTTGGAGAGCCAAGGCCGGCGTTTGGTTACCCCCCGACCGCCGTGGCTTTGATGTGACACCAGCCTGAACTTCAAAGAAAGAGAGTACCATGCGGCGACCAAATCTGTCACGCTATAAAGTTCTTGAGCTGGACAACCTCTTAGAGAGGATCTTCTAACCAATTTTGTTTGACCATAGCTGCCCCCAAAGCGCTTTATGGGCCCATTTGTGAAACCAGATTATTACTGAAACTCGCAAGCTTGTTTCCAGGAGACTTCATTCACCCCGAAAAAATCAGCCCGTCACACTCCACATATTGCGTTATTTAATTAATGGCTTATAAGACATTACATTACATTACATACCAGAGATCAGTTTGCCTCAAGAGCTATGCTCGCTCTTCCTTGTATTGGACGGAGAGGACCAATAATAAGCAAGTCCATGACCTGCCTGCAGGGCCTGAAATCCTTCAAAGGTCTGTTCATTTGCTTTGGGAGTCGTCGTCTACAAGGATGGACACCACGGAATGAGACCAACCAGCTGGTATTGACCCTAGGAGATATAGTTGTAGCAGAGCCTTAGCCTCAGACCCATCATCTCCATGGCAAAAATCTCGCTCATT
>NW_008751799.1:29979-107138 GCF_000715545.1 Opisthorchis viverrini
CTTCGATCCTTCTGATGCAAGTTGAGACACGCCACCCGTCCCTGGGGCATCCCTTGGTCAAGAACTGCTCGAAGGGTCCGCATAAGTAGGGCAGAATAGAAAAGGCTGTTTTAATGGCTAATCGTCCCCAAAACGACCTGAGTTTAGCCTAATTCGCTGGTGGGGGCAACCTTATAATTTTGTCTACGTTTAACATGTCCGGACGATGGCCATTAATGTTGATGATGAAGACATGGAGCTCCGCGGAACTCAAGAGAAACTCACATTTTTCTTTCATAAAATAGAACTCGTAGTTCATCATTCCTTGAATGCTGGCACCCGACCGGGATGGAATTTTTTCCTCAGAGACGGCGATGACGTTGTCACATAGCATCGCGTCCACAGTCCACTAAAAGTGTGCAGGCGTAGCCTTTGCTCCGATGGTCAGTTTTACTGGATTAGGACATGGTTTGCCTTGTTCCCCAGATATCCTTATTCCTCCGAGACGTCGCTTTGCAAGTAAGCTTCTGCAGTATACAGCTCTTTAACCTTGAAAATTTTTGGAGCATCCTTCAGACCCGTGGATTAGTCGGCGCTGATATGAATGGCACCTATAGGTGCCTTGGCTGCGACTGTTGCAACCCATGGGCAGCAGATCACTCGTTTCAGGACTCTGGCATTTTTCGGCGTTAAAAGTTAGCACAAGTATCAGGAAAACTAAGGGTGGCCCTGATGTTCTGAGTGTGATAGCTTGCTGGAGGTTCGAGCGCGGTGGAAACACCGCCTTCGCTTTTGCTTGGCATCCAAGACCGATACTGCAATCACATTAACGTACTTACTGTGGTCACACAGTCGCAGTGCTGACTGAGTTAATGGCCCCAAACAATCCAAAGTGTTTGGTTTATTTCGATATGCACAGGTTGTTGATTGGCAAAGATCAATTAAGCATATATCCATGAGTGGAAACTCATAAGTAGAAAAGTTGACGATTTTACGATCACGATGGCTCTCTGTCTCTGTCTCGGTCAGATCCACACTTGGATAAACTTACCTATTTATGCATTTTTGGCGTTCACTGCCGGTTTGTATTTTGGTGATCATGCGTCACTTTGGGTGGGACAGGAAACAAAACTGCTACCAAAAGCCGTATTGAGCTTCGGCTTGCTCTGATGGTAACATAATTTCGGCCTGGATATCATAGTGTAAAATACCATGTTGAATCTGGATTCTGACAGCCTCCGTTTGATTCTTGATCTCCGGTCTTGGCTGGGTAAGCAACCAGGTTTCGGTGTGTTTCGATGACTCCTTAATTCAACGGCGTATAAAGACTGGAAATTTATGCTTTTTTGAAGAGGAGTCTCACGAAATGCCATTTTGTGCATTGCCGGCATGCTATTGGGCACTTTATTTCGTCCAAACTTGCAGCCACATGAGTTTGCTTCTGAATCGCTATGGCAAAATGGAGAGCAGGCATGTAACTCTAACATGGCACTTCCGTGTGTTAGATTCAAGAAGCGCTGGCAATCGTGAGTAATGGCCCGCAGTATTATTTCAGAAGTTTGTTGACTCATGTTCATCAGCGCCTTTCTGATATTACTTTATGAATGGGACTTGAGGCTGCACGTGAAACTAAATATTTGAAAAGTGCTTCCGTCACAGTTGATGAGTCAAATTGTTCGCATTCAAGACGTGCTCAACCGGCCTAAATGATGTGGTCTTGGGACTGCTTTTTCACAAGTTTCATACACTGATAACAGACGTTGAACAACGTTAAGCGCTCACCACAAATTTCTGAGAGCTACCGCAGAGTTTCGTTGAGGATCGGATTTCGTGTTTTCATTGTCCACAAGAAGTTGAAATACCGCGCGCTTTCCGTTGTGCTAAGTCTCCTGAACGATAAGTACACTTGCCAGACCATTCCTGTGATTTAGTCCGACTTTAAAAATAATCGTAAATGTTGAAACATCACGTAGACAGAATCGGCATCTGTCTCGGAGTAAAACCGCTTGATTTTATTGGCGGCCGAGAAGAAGGCATTCACATTTGGAGCGAAATTTGATGACTCCGTTGGGCGTTGCTGTGTCAAAGCTTCCGTCAGTAGAGTGTGTGCTGTTCCAAACGTATCGTTTATTACAGCCATTTATTTGAATCTTCAACAATTGTTGCAGTATATGCATGCGTGTGAGACCCATTGTTATATTAATAGTAATGTTTATTCCCAACTTGTGGGAGGCATATTGTCTGGCATGATCATACGTTTACAGTCAGAATGAGGCAAGACTGGGAGGTTCGCGGTTAGTGCGGATTGCGCGAAAAGAGGACAATGTCTTGCAGCTGCCTGCAACCTCGCTTCCATAACTTAATGACAAATAAAGACTTACTAAAATAAAAACGACAGCCGTATCACCAAACTTCAATCGCAAATTTCAAAAGGGCATAGCATTATTCAAAGCATATTTTTGACCTCAAATTAAGGTCATCCAACAGTCCATTAGTTCGCGTGGCCCCTACGCCATGCTCGAACACTGATTATCACCTGTCGCTGTTGAGTGACTGCGTGAGTTCTGGGCCTTCAATCTCTAAGGCTTTACGGCTTCCCCAATAAAGTTCTGTTGAAGTTTGAGGAACTCGGTAAGCTTCGGAAACTGTAAGATTATTTTCAGGAATGGGACCTCCCTGGTGATTCTTGTCCCCCGTAATGGCTGTATGTGTCCCCTTACGTGATACACATGTATGTATGTGGTGAATATTTATGTAACATATCACCTCTTGAGTTCAACACATCGGCAGTGCTAGGTCAGGATACTGTCTACGACCTTTCTCTTTGGCCTCTCAATTGATGTGTCGTTTGGGTCTTTCCATACGCGGCTAACAACCGCGGAATAGAAAATTTCCGAGACACTTGCTCATAGACAATGAATACGCCGGTGACTTTTCTTTTACTTGGTCAAGCCCTTGAAAAATGTAAAGTGTTTTAAACAGATTAACTTTTTCTACTTTATGGTGTGGTGTGCGCTATGCTTTTGTAAAGATTAAAGTGATACTGCAAGATTATGTCAAATCAAATCCAAACCTCGTGGCTGCAAGTTTTGGTGTTATGTTATGAACAAGTTTGTCTATTTGGGTGCACCTGTCCCGGCAGTCCAGCAAAGGACGAAAGCGCTTCCCTATTTGGAGAGCCAAGGCCGGCGTTTGGTTACCCCCCGACCGCCGTGGCTTTGATGTGACACCAGCCTGAACTTCAAAGAAAGAGAGTACCATGCGGCGACCAAATCTGTCACGCTATAAAGTTCTTGAGCTGGACAACCTCTTAGAGAGGATCTTCTAACCAATTTTGTTTGACCATAGCTGCCCCCAAAGCGCTTTATGGGCCCATTTGTGAAACCAGATTATTACTGAAACTCGCAAGCTTGTTTCCAGGAGACTTCATTCACCCCGAAAAAATCAGCCCGTCACACTCCACATATTGCGTTATTTAATTAATGGCTTATAAGACATTACATTACATTACATACCAGAGATCAGTTTGCCTCAAGAGCTATGCTCGCTCTTCCTTGTATTGGACGGAGAGGACCAATAATAAGCAAGTCCATGACCTGCCTGCAGGGCCTGAAATCCTTCAAAGGTCTGTTCATTTGCTTTGGGAGTCGTCGTCTACAAGGATGGACACCACGGAATGAGACCAACCAGCTGGTATTGACCCTAGGAGATATAGTTGTAGCAGAGCCTTAGCCTCAGACCCATCATCTCCATGGCAAAAATCTCGCTCATTGCCGGACCAGACAAAATGAACTATTCGACGTCAGTGAATTGATTGTGTTATCGCTTCCAACGCATGGCTCGCATTTATTTATTCCCTTTATCTTTGATTAATAGAGCTCTAGAAGCTGAAACGTCGAATTCGGATGCATGGTTTAGGAGCTAATAAACGAAACGGCGGTAACCCCTAGGACTGAACTTCGACTGCTTCAGCAGACACACGATGGACATAAAGAGGTCTTCGGTGGATCAAAACGCCCTAACATCAACGGGTCGTCTACCTGGAAAAAGGCAAAGTGCGTGAAGCGGTGGTTTGGACATTTCCAAAAACAAATCGACTAACCACCTGTGGTTGCTACCCCGGATCCCCAAACGGGCAATGACCCTAAAGCCACCAACGTCTACCTGAATAAGCCATTTACTTTGTGTTTCAAGCGTTAGATACCTGCTGTTCCTGAGAATTCACAGGCGGTCTGTTTAGAGATGGACGTGAAACTTCAACAAGCTGGCGAGTCCATAATGGTTCCAACGTTTAAAATGGTGTCTTGACGTAACAATCATCTTAATTACAGTTGTGGCCAGATTGCGTCCCTCGTCTGACGTCGTCCTATGAAGTTGCTTGTACATGAGGTCTGATGCTAGTTTATTGGTTGGATGCCCTCAAGGCTATAGCTTAACACTGCGCCATTTGTTGGAGCCAATGCGTGGTACTACTTGGCTTAAGAATTGCGGTTGATTTTTCAGTCAGTTTATTCTTTTCAACATGCCTGCGTAATTGGATATGCACCAGAAGTTCGTGAATGTCGGACACTGCTTGGGCTTACATACTCGGGTACGCTTGAAAGGGCAGAGTGAATCCCCCAGAAGGTTTTTCACAAACATCGGTGTTCGAAACATATGCACAATAACCCCTGGAGGTGTAGAAAATTTGCCATAGCCGAAGAGGATCAGGGATATTAAAAGTCCAGGTGCCATTGGTGCTGTTCACTTCTCAGGAAACGCACGCTTGCCTGGAGACACTGAACTACGCGGCAGCCAGTCGGTATCAGTAGTATTCGCGCAATCAAATTGTAACCACATTGTCTGAACGAGCATTAGAGATTTAGAAACCCAATGCGCTTGTTTTAAGACGGTTCTGAGACTATCACGTGTCCCACTATTTTTCATTGTGACGCCTATTTCAAATGAAATGCACAGGCTTTACGGCACTGAAACAAATGTTCTTCACTGGCGTTACTGCAAATGGCATAAGGTTGTATCCTTCCAGAAAGCTCAATCAACCTTCCTATTTTGCCGATGCAGATAACTGGGCAGTTTCATTCCAACTCTTGTCCTTTGGTCATATAAGCCGATGTATGCAGTGGTTGCCCCGGTTTCATTGGCGCGCGCACCTCCGTGCGTTGCGCATGCATCCCGTTGGACTACATCCGGACTAGCAGCTGCTAGATACAAATTTAACTGGTACCATAGAATAAACCACAGTTCATGTGCTGTAACAGGGTCATCAACATCAAAGTGCAGAACTGCCGAGTAGTAATCGTGTTCATCCCTCAGTCCATAAAACGCTTACGCCATTATTGCTTTTGCATTCAAAGCCAGCGAACGCGAGTAGACGAAATTACGTTAGACGGCAGCATACCTCGCAGCAACTGCGACATAAAGCTAAGCAGTTGTGGTTTCAGCGTTTCTAAGTCGAGCCCCAAAATACAGGCTATTGAAGCTGCCCTAATCGCCGCGCCCTCGAAGCACAATGCATTTTCCTGCAAAACCCCTCCGGGAGAAATAAAAACTTTAACGTCAAAATGTTGCACTTCAGTGCAA
The DNA here is from genome assembly GCF_000715545.1 of Opisthorchis viverrini. Classification (NCBI taxonomy): domain Eukaryota; kingdom Metazoa; phylum Platyhelminthes; class Trematoda; order Opisthorchiida; family Opisthorchiidae; genus Opisthorchis; species Opisthorchis viverrini. The sequence continues at coordinate 35,539 of NW_008751799.1, forward strand.
TTATGCTCAGTCTTAAAATCCCCTCATCTGCCGTCATTTTTTTCCGATTTGTTTTAATCAAACTCTTTTAAAAATTATTGGTGCACATTCCTCCTTGAACTTTGCGTGCTATGGCTTCGAAAGTGGCCCTTGTTGAGAAATTTGTGGGTGTATCGATTTAATCTTTCAGGGCATTTGAGAGGACCTTAAATCAATACACGAAGGATAACTTTGTGCCATTTGTGCGTTCATCCAGTAATCGAAGCACCAACGATATTTTGCGTTCTAATGGATGTACTACAAATGCAGCAGGCTACCTCCAAGACCAAAAGAAAACCTTGAAATCCGAAGAAGCTAGTAGGCCGAGCGTATTTTCTATTTTAAAAAATGTACGCAAAACACCAGCTGTGTAGTGCAGTTTCGTCTACGGGGGCAAAGGAACCAACTGGCAGTGACCTCTTACTTTCTTGAACACAACCACAAATTATCAAAGATTCCGTACGCTCGGTTTCCAGTTAATCGACGCCTAACCAAAGACAAGTTGGGCGCATGCAATGCCCTGCTGAAACATGAAACTCAGTCATGTGAAGTGCGGAGTTTGTGGCGGATGAATTCGGAAAAATGCTTACCACTAAGGATATACACAACTACCGCCGGAAGTGTCGACCGGCTATGTTGAGTAGGTGCCGTATAGTTGGGTTTTAATGTAGCAGATGACATGCCTTCAGTCTTGGCAAAACTTCGGGAGACCGGACGCGTCCTTGTGTGTCAGTCAGAGGAAGGTCACCATAGCCATATATGTTTCTCCCGATGGCAGCAGATAGCGTTACTCCGACGCTTTCCAGATGCAGTGAATGTAGACGGAACGCATGCAACAAACCGTCTTGGGTAAGTTTTTTAAAGCATCTAATATTCGGCGTGTACTGTACACATAAACTGTACACATTCTTGATAACGGACGGCATGGGAACCGGGCGTCCGGTTATGTATGCGTTCGAAGAGAGCGAGCAGTGCGCTCCATGGGTAAACTGTTCGGCTTATTCAAAGAACTGATGGGCGAAACGTATCCGGTTAAGACTTATGTATTTGACAAGTTTGCGGTGCAAATGCGTGCGGAAAGATTCGTGTTTGGCTGCGACGTGGTGCTGTGCTACTTTCTTGTCCGCACAACCATCAGGAAGCATGTATGTATCATTTAATATCGATATATTTTTGGTCATAGACACATGAATCGCCGTATGTATCATTTAATATCGATATATTTTTGGTCATAGACACATTCTGTGAATAGCCGGCACCTATTTCACCTCATGGCTCGTCTGAGCAACGCTTTACAGGAGGTTTTTTGTTAATCGTATCACAAGTATACAGCTCTGGGCCCAACCAGTAAACGCAGATATGTGCCTGTTACCCGGTCCGTAGAGAGGGCGTCCTATGATGTTGACCTGGACCGAAGCACAGAATCCCAGCACAGTGTGTCCCGGAGGTCTGTGTGCATCCGTATTTTCGGCTTCAGAGAGGAACTATTCGACAGCCGTGAGTAAATGTCTGACAATTACGACTAACGCTGTAGAGCGCCAGCTAGATGAAGGAACCGAAGATGATTTCATGTGATCCATCAGCTCCGGACAGTTGGCCTGCTAATGAGGCTCTGTGCATTTCATGTAAGCCCGGTATTTCTTGAGAGGTGCAGTAAACAGATGTGCGAAATAACCGCTGAAGATGGCATTGTGAGAACAGACATCTACGACAACACTGCCGCTGGAGTAAATTTTGGGGTAAGTATCTCTACCAGTTCGTCGGCCACCCGCCTTATGGCGATATTTTGATAACCTGAATTATATCTTCCTCTCATTTCAGGGCTTCAACGACCAAATAAACACTCCTCACGAAGAAGAAAATGCGTCTCCCAGAAGGACATATGTACACTTCAAAATGATCAATATATCTCATCATTTAATGACGCCCATTTTGAGCTTTTTCTCCGGTGCAGATGGATGGGTGGGCTCCGGCATCGCGCACCCCAGGCCGCATGTTGGTCGTAGCAAAAAGACGGCTTGGAAGGGCTTACTGACAGTAGGTAGTACTCACGGAAATTTTGGTTTGAAATTTTTCCCTCATGACGTCTGGCTACTCGGCAACTGGACGGACCACACATGCTGCACTTAGTGTCACGGATTCGGTTCCAAACTTTCTCAAACGTTTATATCTGTTACCCACTCATCCATTTGATCGTTTTCAGTTTTGAGAGTCTAATTACTATGAGGTGGGACTCATTTTTAAGTTGGACGGAGATTGAAACCGATCAGAAGTCATTTTTTCGAAAGCTTGATGACCGTTCGATGGACTTATTACCGGAAAAAATTTGGTTATATGGAATAGCTCTTACAAGCTGGTGGGTCAAGTTTTTGGGATGTCGATGAAACCATCGGCAACATCTGTTCCAAGTTACACGTTTACTCAGTCGTAACTGTGCATCAAGGTTTTTGTTTGGACATTGTCGCTAGCCGTGTATTTGAGCTGATGTGTTGGGATGGAAACGGGAAAATTGTTCTTCCAGTATGGTCTGTGTTTTGTACAACCCTACGAACGGTTCTGCGACAAGATGTAAACCCTGTTTCTCGGTATTTCGGTATATATCCTTGCAAGTGGCTTGAAAAATTATCCTGGTGCCGGAGAAAGGTAGCAAGTCTTTAAGCCATTTGGTAGACCTAGTCTGAGTCTCCCACTTTCGATATTTCTTCGTGTCTTCGTCGAATTTCCCAACGTAGACTCCTTTCGAATCTAAGGTTCACTGGCCGGCAAAAAGTGGTAAGCATGTTCGTGACACATAAAGGTGGGTTGTTGCGTCGTCCACAGAAAAGGCATAAAACACTAACATTTCTGAGACCCCGCAGTGGAACCTAACCCCGTTTCCTAACTTAGGTGGTGTTGGTAAGCAAGAGGTCAGATTACAGAAACCGTTGAACCTGTTAAGCACGGGTTGGCAGAACCAAACCATCGTGTCATATTCAGTGGAAAACGTTGACTAGTCTCTTAAGTATGCTGAGGTTTCTTGAGTACACGGGGTGAAGCTGCAGTCAAAGCAGTTGCCGAGCATCCAAATAAAGTTGCTAGATTGGGGACATATCCGAAGGATGAGGGGCGGTATAACTAGCATGACTGCACGTAAAAGAACCACGGCCGAATATCGTAACATTTACCGGTAAAAATGATTGCATAAAGCACTCATGAACTATTTGCCATTATTCTGTTTTATCATGATTAAAGAGGAAATGCCTGCTACAGTACAACGACACCCCTCGGTATGTATGATCCCCACCAACCACACACCTCAAAGAATATCCGACAAATGGACACTTGAGAGTTGAAGAACTAGCTACTTTTGTTCTTTTTTGGTGTTGTGTATTTTCAGTCTTTTTTTCTTTGAGTGTTCAAACTACCACCCACTATTTTAATGGGTTAATTGATATTTGTTACCTATCAAGTCTTCACATCTTCATCGACCAAACTCGTAGCTTCTTGCTCTTCAGTGGACAAGCTTCCATCATGGCTTGCAGACTGACCTTTTCTGTCCTGCGCACCTGGGTGTTTTCAACTATTCGAAACGGTGCATGGTTCGGCATCCTAGGGGACAGACACAACTCAAAGCGCGCACTGATGATGTCTCCCCGTTTGATGACGAGACGTTTGCAACCTCGTGACCAGGCCACACAAGTGGATTTACAAACACGCGGTCAACATTTAGATTCTTAAGTTGGTTCTGTCCTCAGGATGGTGTAATCCCTATTTTCGACAGCGATCAGCATGTTAATTGTGTTTTTAAAATGCACACAACTTGGTCTTATCCAAAAAATGATCCTATTGACAGAGCTCACTTTGCTGGTTCGGAAAACGGACTGAAGAACAACCCTCTTTTGAGGACACCGTATGTAAAATCTTGTGTACAGGTAGACAGCAAGAAAGTTCACATGGGCAAGTCTACCACGTACTGTCTTGTAAGACTAAGCAGAACTCCATCGCCATTTTTCTTCGATTCTGTTATTGACATGCTCCTTGAACTTTCTCTGCCTGCCCCTGAAACTTCGGGGAGCGAAATGTCTTAATAGATTTCGCTCACGCGAACAGTACTGCTCTCCATGTTTCATAACTTACATTGGTGCTAGCCACTTTAAACAACCTAGAGTATTCTACCAGAGCAGCTCTTGCCAAACTCCAACACCTCTGGCGCCGGCGCTGTCAGTTTGGCTGCCGGGAACAGAGTGCACTCTGCGGCGGTGGGTTGTAAACTGACTTATGGATATGAAACCTACTGTCTATGTTTTGAAGGAGTACAATATTTTATGGCCAATATACTGAACTAAAACGATTGTTGCTCCTCCACCTACCCATCTCCAAAAGGTAGCACGTTCTGATTGGATCATCCATCAGCGAGAGAGCCTTTAACGTTAACCTTATAACCATGTTAAAACGGTTATTCCACAACTCAGCTCCTGAGCTGAACCATCCAAGCTAGCGCTCCCGTCAAAAGGACCAAACATGCACATGTATATAACGTCCAAAAACAGGTCACACACACTTGCACAGCGTGTTGTTTATAAGGCGTAGGAGGTAGCATTGCTCTGAAAATTCCGGCACCTACACGCGCCATGGGCAACCGGCATTCGGCGGGTGCTGGATCACAGTCGGCTGTTGCGTGACATTATTGGCTAATCAGAGCTCGCCGTGATGCGGATCCAGCAAGCAGTACGTATTCTGGCCAATCATGTGCGGCATGTGCTTCGTAGCCGTATCAGCGCTCACCAATGGGCAGCCATCTGGTTCGGCGGGGGATTCCGCCTTATACTGATAACATCCATCATCCGCCGGCTACTGATATCCGCGAAATTTGTCTCCGAAAAGAAGTGAGCGAATTCTCCTTTGGGAGGATGGATGCTGGCTGTCGTGGAGTGCAACACGGCATTGAAAACTGGGCCCTTAACGGATAAGCCGGTTTCCCGTCTGCACCACAGGTGATACAACCTCACAAAGGCTGCTCTGAACTCCGGATGGGAATGCCGCCTACCGGGAGTGGTACAGCCCCATAGGTATGGAAATTTGTGTACTACCTCGATGGGCTCATCAGTGAAAATGAGTATCAGGAAGGTCAGATTCCTGAAAGTGACCGCTGATTGCCCGAAATCTACTGAGACCCTCAACTCCACTAGATTCTGACCAGACAACGTTTCCGCAATATGCAGCGCCTTGTATAGAAGCCAGACGGCGCGAGAAGCCTTGGACCATGATCAGACAGTGTCCCTTCAATAAAGTTGCTTTAGGCCGGTGTACTTTCACACTCTCACACTCGCTTTTTCGGAATAAACCTGTTGTGTTCTTTATCAGTGAGTCTTTTTACGGCACTAGACACTGGAGCGGGAACAACAATCAGATTCAACAGATTGGCAACTTAGCAGCTGTAACAATGAGACTAGGATAGGAGCCCACCCAGTTTTGCAGCATGACTATACATTGCATGTGTGAATCGCATACCAAATTTTGAGACAGAATTAGATCAGTATTGTCTTCATTAAAATGGCATCAGATCCGAGAAGAGCTATCCGTCTGTGAGTGAATCCCTTGGGAGTATTTCGACTTTTCGGGCATTAGAGGCTGGGAGTGCATTTTCCACGATCACATCAGTGGCAAAGCTGAAGAGGAGGGGTGCAGCCTTACGGGACAGCTTTCGATATGAAACCAAGCCAATAGACCTTGACTCGCCTGCGGGGGTTGAGAGGGACACCTTTACTCTACTGATGATGCGATAGTGTCTGACGACCTGCAGGGTCAAAGGCAGTTCTCAAGCCAAGGAAGACCACCACTTTCGGTCACTAGCAACATTGTCGCTGTGCCAGAATTTGTCGGACGGTGAAAACCTATCTGTCTCCTCTGGATAGCCCAGGTTGTTTTTCACATACCTGCTTCTGTTTGTGTTCAATCAACCTTCGAAGGATGAAACCAGAGGGTGCCCTCAGTGCCACAGCTGCTTAGCTGCTGCCACAACGTTCGCGTACCCCTTCTGGAGATAAGAACGAGTGTCAATATACCGTGTTCTGCTTTATATAGCACCGACAAGGTTTTCCAGATTGGTAAACAGGGCTTCACCTTCTTTGAAGAGGGCTGGATACAGACTGTCCGGTCCTGGTGCCTTGTCACGTTTTAGTATGAATATTGGTATTTTGTTTTTCCTGACGGGCGATTAAGATTTACGTTCCATTCACTTGCACGCAGTGTGCTCTAGAATTTTTACGGAAAGCTAGCTTAGCTGTTTATCAGAATGTCCCACTCATATTCCCAGTCAGCGTCTTTGTGAGTGAATTAATCAACCACCTTCACCCATTCCTCCATTGAGCATTGCTTCCTTTTAGTCGGTCGTATTAATCATTATGAGGCATGTTTCTTTCCGGTAGCAAAGCGTTCTCCCTCTTGAGCCCTCAGTGTCCACCAAAGCTCTCGGTCTCTCCTCAGGCTCTTTATTACTTAGCGTTTGAAGGATTTGCATACATACTCTTTCCTACTAGCATGGATTTTCTGGCATCAATCAGGGCTAGTCACTTCGACGTTATCCACTGGGCACTTAATCGTACCAGAGAAGTCGGATAGATAGCTTTGAACGCCGCTTGCGTACCTCCTTTCACATTTTGCCATGCCTCATCCACAAGCTGGTTACCAGTACAATGTTCACCTGCTGTAAAGCCCAGTCGAGCTAGCTGTGGTTCATACTGTTGAGCTATGGTGGTTCTCCGAAGATTATGGATTGACATGGTTCTTGATAATTTGTGAAGTTCTGAAGAAGTGCGAAGCGTTGGGCGTTATCCGAATTAAGTTGTGAGCCCCAGAAGGAACGGCATTCTTGGATTTGTAGCTTTTTACCGGGATGCTTCGAGATGGCGTAGTGGTTAAAGCGCGAATCTGCTGATCTAAAGATCTGCAGTTAGAACCCGACCTCCGTATTTCGATTGCTCCTGTTTAGGCTTGGGCGAGCTGGCGGTATATCAGCCCTAGTGCTTCCTTCGAGTTGCCTGGTATCTGGGAACCACAAATGTGTTACAGCTGAACAATTGTTATATTATTTACCGGTTTCTGGTGAATGGTCCTACTATGTCCACGGTCGGTTTCAGCTTGGTGATCACCTGGTTACTCGACGAGTATTTATGTGAAAAGTTCGTACTTGCCAGAAACAGTCATGATCAGCACACAACTGGAGGAGTCGCTCCTCATTGTCTGTACAATGAGCATCGACTCCGAATCGGCTGCCCAGGTATGATTCCGAGGAGTTCTTATGACCAACTTGAGCATTCGTATCACCCTCAAGGATCACAATGTCGGTGCTTTTTGATTGATAAATGAGCCCACATAACTATCGATAAAGTATTCTCAGCGTCAGAACTGCAGTCCATGAAGCATATGCTGTCACCACACAGCTGGATACCCGGACGGCGCAAAGAGGACAGTTCAATGGGATACAGTCCAGCAAAGCGCTTACATTTCTGGGCTGAGTGCAACTCTCGCGCCGTATTTTCCTCGAATCGTCGCTTCTGGATCATCGGAAGAACTGAGTTTGCCTTGGGCGACTTAAGACATATATATATATATATATATATATATATATATATATCAGAGACAACATATATCGATCTTAAGGTAACATGAAGTCTGGGCAAGCACCGCCTGTTTGCCATATTAACATGGATTACGGACATTGAAATATTCTATGCAGAAATGGTTACGTAGACTTCGCAGGTTATTCGTTCACTGTTAATGTCTGGGTTGGAGGTGAACATCGGTGGACAAAGGACTTTGCGGTCAACTGGTTTTTAGGGCCGACCATTTCTAACCCGTCCTTCCCTGGGGGATAGCAGCATCGCTGCTTCCCTGAATATGGACGTGCTGGTCGCCTGGTAGAAACACTTTACCGCCTTCACACTAATCACAGAGGACAGTACGGCTCCACCCCCTAATCGCCCCGTAATACGATTGTCGTAGTATGGGGTCTCTCTGCTGTTGGTCTGACCACTTGCCGTTGGGCACCTTGTGGAACAAATTTTCGGCCGCTGTACCTCGCTGTATCATTGCAGCACTCCCACCCGACCACGAAGTCGTGGTGGCAGCTTCAGGTTTGGATCCTTGAGACACACGTCACATCTTCAATCACTTAAATCAGTTCTTTCAAATTTTGCCTCAATCTTTGACAGTTTACCGTATGATAACTCCCGTTTCTGGTGTTTTAGGAACTTGTACTCGTCGGTCCTCTAGTGTAAATGTATCGTTCCCGAAAGTTGACTGTATTTCAGCGGTGGCTCATTGTAGTTGGTGGCTTCGTTTGCTATTGTCTTGCTGACGGCTTCACTTATTCCGTGGGTGTTTTGTACTCTTGTTTTCTTGCTGCATTCAACTTGAGCAGTTCCTCCACCTCGGTTCTTCCCGGTTTACTTTACGCCGTTCCACAATTCACCGCAATATTTCTGTGTCCTTTGTTGGAGACCTATGGTTACTCCTCGGGAGCCAGTTGGGGTGCTATAATTTTGAGTGTCAGTTGTATTGGTAAGCTACATCTCTATCTCATGTAGAATGCTCCTTTTAGCTTCCGCCTATGCTCCAAACATACAGTTGCTGTATCTCACCTTCGGAGTTCTATCCAGCTTTGGATTGCAATTGACCTACTCGTCGGCAATTATGGCGGTCACTGAAACTTTCAAGGATGACCGGCTGTAAATTTTGCTTTCATTGTATCTCAGGGGTCTGTTCATTTGCAATGTGTATAGATGTTGCCCATCATTCTCTTCACAAGGCGTCGCTAAATAACTCTGGTATGACAATCCGTGTTCGACTTAACAAAGTTCTCCACAGGAGTTTTACATCAACCATTGATGATGAGATCGTAGACCCACTCTTTTCAATAGGCTCCCTAAAAACCACCTACCTTTGGACAAAACGATTAAGTGGTTACTGTTATTATGTCATCATATGGTCACGGACTGCACCCAGCTCCTGTCCGTAATGTATTTACTTAAGAGCATACCAAGTATTTCGTGTACGATAGGTGGCTATACCCTTCACACTAATCACAGAGAACAGTACGGCTCCACCCCCTAATCGCCCCGTAATACGATTGTCGTAGTATGGGGTCTCTCTGCTGTTGGTCTGACCACTTGCCGTTGGGCACCTTGTGGAACAAATTTTCGGCCGCTGTACCTCGCTGGATCATTGCAGCACTCCAACCCGACCACCAAGTCATGGTGGCAGCTTCAGGTTTGGATCCTTGAGACTCACATACGTCACATCTTCAATCACTTAAGTCAGTCCTTTCAAATTTCGCCTCAATCTTTGACAGTTTACCGTATGATAACTCCTGTTTCTGGTATTTTAGGAACTTGTACTCGTCGGTCCTCTAGTGTAAATGTATCGTTCCCGAAAGTTGACTGTATTTCAGCGGTGGCTCATTGTAGTTGGTGGCTTCGTTTGCTATTGTCTTGCTGACGGCTTCACTTATTCCGTGGGTGTTTTGTACTCTTGTTTTCTTGCTGCATTCAACTTGAGCAGTTCCTCCACCTCGGTTCTTCCCGGTTTACTTTACGCCGTTCCACAATTCACCGCAATATTTCTGTGTCCTTTGTTGGAGACCTATGGTTACTCCTCGGGAGCCAGTTGGGGTGCTATAATTTTGAGTGTCAGTTGTATTGGTAAGCTACATCTCTATCTCATGTAGAATGCTCCTTTTAGCTTCCGCCTATGCTCCAAACATACAGTTGCTGTATCTCACCTTCGGAGTTCTATCCAGCTTTGGATTGCAATTGACCTACTCGTCGGCAATTATGGCGGTCACTGAAACTTTCAAGGATGACCGGCTGTAAATTTTGCTTTCATTGTATCTCAGGGGTCTGTTCATTTGCAATGTGTATAGATGTTGCCCATCATTCTCTTCACAAGGCGTCGCTAAATAACTCTGGTATGACAATCCGTGTTCGACTTAACAAAGTTCTCCACAGGAGTTTTACATCAACCATTGATGATGAGATCGTAGACCCACTCTTTTCAATAGGCTCCCTAAAAACCACCTACCTTTGGACAAAACGATTAAGTGGTTACTGTTATTATGTCATCATATGGTCACGGACTGCACCCAGCTCCTGTCCGTAATGTATTTACTTAAGAGCATACCAAGTATTTCGTGTACGATAGGTGGCTATACTGTAATATCTCACTTGTAGGCAGTTTCACTGGAACTATAAAACCTGGCCGATAGGGACACCATGCCTTCGTGCGTAGCACCCTCACTTGTAGGCAGTTTCACTGGAACAATAAATCCTGCCTTCGTGCCCTATGCTTATCTTCTCGCCTTCCAGAAGACGACTTCACTCTGGTCCTTCGGGGTTTAGTTTTAAAGCAATTTGGTTGTGGATGTTTCATCACTGGCGGAGGTGACACCATCAGTACTCCTTTTGAACTGGTGTGTCAGTAAACACGCTACACTTCACAAAAACGCACTGATGATGTCACCTCGATCGTTGGTAAATAGTTGCAACCAAATTGCCTGCCTCAACGAACGAGCCATCATCTATGCTCCCTCAACCGCGGACATTCTCTTCAATATAGCAATGTGGTCTTATATTGATGAGTTTTGTAAGGCTACCATCAACCCCCAACAAATATCGCTTCAAATGTCATTATGGGGCAAAACAGAGACCAGGGTGTACAAACGGTGTACTGTGCCCTCTTGTGTTGTAACACCGTGCCTGACCAACTGCATTAAAAGGGTATTTTTACCTGTACGGCACATGAATTCTATGCCTCTTCTATGAGGATATGTGCCAAACATGAATGTTTGAGTGGTGTCTTGCATCTTTTTTTCTCTGCGAAAAGTGAACACAGTCTATTTGTCCAGGCGGTGTGTCCAGAGGAGATAGCTAATGCGATTCTTCGCCTCTGCAAACACCAGTCGAAGGTGTCGGCTACAAATGAGCGGGGTGATACTTTGACTAGCTCATTCTATAAGTCATCTTAACTCAGTAGACCTGAATGTAGGCAGAAAAGCCGAACACTACCAATTAACTTGCCCAGAAATGCAGATTATCCGAAACGCCATTATTCTGGGATGGTTAAACACGGTGTCTCACGATCTGGTGTGCGATCATTGTAATCGGGTTGATAACTAGCAGGAAAGATCAAACAACTGTTTCCCAAAGTGATCTCTCGGAACAGAAGTGGTTCAGCTCTAAAGCACACAGCTCAAGCAGACCAAAAGTCCACCAATGGTAGACAGTACAGAATCACACAGACCAACAAAATTTGCAAATAGTGTGCAAATGGGACCGTTTGTTTAAGTATCCGGAAGATCAAGGACTCCGGCTTGATCAGAGTTATTTTAAATACCCTCTATCTATCGGCTCTGGAACTTAGGAACGCGCGCTAACTACTGAGACCTTCTGACTGACGTTCAGTACTCAATAAATGTGCTATTCGAAAGACCCACCTAGTAGCTTACTCACTTGGCCCGACGAAACCAAGTGTCATGCGCGAAACTATACCCATTGATTATTTGCTAGACTTATGAAACGATAAACTGAATTATATTTTATCACGTCGATGCTGGCATCTCCTACACTTCTGTCATCCACGGAGGGCGAGTGTAATTCATCGGTATTTCGATTCTGTTGATTCACTGCTAGACCCTTCTAAGAACTGTAATTCTTCTGTTTGCTTGGATAGTGCTGCTTGGACTGTGTGGTCATTATAAAAGGGTTTGGATAGGTGTTTAAGCTGACACATCTGATCTTCCGGTTCATCAATGTTTGTTTCCTTAGTTTCGGACTGGCTCTTGGGTTAACGATGTGTGGCTCAGGAGTGGGCTCTTTCCTCTTCAACCCTTTTGTTGCATGGCTGCTAGAGTCCTGGACGTGGCGTGAAGTACTCTTTATCGAGGGTGCCATCCTTCTTAACTCCATGGTTTCTGCATCATGTTTTCATCATCTGGATGCAATCCGGTTTCCGATCGCCGTTAAAAATTCATCGTTGGACCTATATCAAACAGCGGGCGGAAAACTGTTGACACAGCCGTCCGAGATGGTTGGAGAAGCGCATGTGAGTTTCAGCTTCACTTCTGGGATCTTTTACAGAGTCTGTGTTTATTTCCTCCCTGTATCATCTTGTAAGGTGAGATGGCTCAAGTGGTTAGAGCGTGACTTCACTGACTGGAAGGTCTGTGGTTCAAACCCGACCTATGCTTCTCGACTCCCACTGTCCAGGCTTGGGCAGCCCTCTTGCGTGTCATCGTATTTAATGCGGTCGGTGACGTGACACATTGTCTTATTGTGCTCTTGGGATCTACAATTCATAATGAATCTCTTTACAGCGGATGTTAACATTCCAGGTGAGGATTTAGTACACGAGAAAAGTTAACGCTATATAGTCTTGTTGCTCGGTACACACTTATCATATCTAACCTTATGGCGTCGGGAGTCGAGAAACAGTGTAACTTGGCACTTCATCCGTAGTTTTTATCACGAAGTTGGAACGCATTCATCATCATCAGAGACACCAACAATAATCCATCTTCGTCATCATCATCATCATCAAAGACAGCACTGATGATGCTTCACTGCCGTACACCCACAAGGTCCGTCTAATTATATCTAAAGCCCTTGGGTCAGAAGAAGAGAAAAATAGTGGGTCGAGTGGGGGACCCAGTGCTGGCCTCTATTAAGCATTCTGAGGTGCCTCTCCATCCAAGCGCTCAATCAAACAATCTGGAAAGAAACCAACAAAATGGACGCCATTAACATCGATCGGTCGCCATTTCTTTCAATGTCTCCAACGTTTAGGCATGCGCAACACATTGATGAGGCATTGCAGTTGATGGTTCCAGATGCCTTCCGCGATTGAAGTACCTGATGTACAACCAAATACCCGTTTTATAATTACCTTGTTACTAATCCGTTGACGCCATCTGGCACCCGTAACGCTTCTGAGTTATCGCTGGTCAAAAACCTAGAGACACTCCCATCATCTATCCTCAGAGGTCATGTTTCTCAACCATAAAACGATACAGTTCTTACTGTAGCCTGGAACGTGTGACCTTTGAGACTCAATAATGTGCCTTTTTTACACTACAGGTGACGCAAATTAGCAAACATGATTCCGGCCTTCGAGATTCGTGCACTGACTTCGTCAGACACTTCCGTCAGAGCTAATGCAACTCCCAGAGTGTGAAAAATTCTCCACAAACTCCAGTGATCTTCCTTGAGTTTTAAGGGTTATGTTCAGAGGCTGTACGCTATGAAGCATGCCTTTACACTTTAAAGATGCGAGGCGCATGTCGAAAGATGGTATGATGGTGGTCAGTCTATTCAACAGAGCTTGTGCTGTGCCTTCATCTTGAAAGCTTAGAGCGGTTTCGTCTGCGTACTCCAGATCGATAGGGTCATCACAATCTGAACACCCGGGTTTTATGATCTTTCAGCGCACTCCTCATTATTTCATTGACAGCGAAGTTGAACAAGAATGAAGAGAGTGTACATCAATTTACATAGGGAAACTTTTAGAAAGTTCACCATACACTCACACGCCCAGAAATGTGAATGTAGGGATGGGATTAGGTTCACAAACTTCTGGAGAATAAACTGTTGAACGAGTGTAGTTAATATCACTGACCGATCAACAGATTCGAACGCACGAGTCAAGGAATACCAAGATTTTGGGTTGTCTGTGCATATGGCGTTTCTCTTACACCTGACGGAGTGTGAAGATGTGGTCGACGCAGCCTTTATCCGGTCGAGGATTTGCGTGCCGCCGTAGGACAACGCAAAATCAGTGGCGCCAGAATCCTTGTTTCAAAATGAGTCGAACTATTACATCTTTGGTTATCACAGTTACTTTGAGTACCTTTTTTGACCCCAATAAACTTGAATGGTCTCTTTTCCCCAGGTAGACAAAAATAGGCTGGACAGACAGTGACTGAGGAATTGACTCTCATCCTTAAACAGAGCAGGTCGTTAGGGCCAGGAGGACGATGTCGCCTGAGTAGAGATGTACACTCGGACACTACTGAAACTGAGAGGGTTTCATTTTCACAGTCCACCTTTCTGTTGAAGGTCAGCAGTCTGGATTGGAGGTAGCAGGTGACCAACCTAATTGTTGTTCGACATACTGTACCCAGTGGTCCAAATGTTTTCCTTTGCTGGATATCAGAGTCATTTCGTTCCCTGATAGTTTCACTGCCAATAGGCTTCCGAGACCAACCTCAATTCATTTTACGTTAGTAGTTGTGCAAGAATGGCTTGAAGCTTGTGTATATGTATTTTCCCTCCAACAGCGTCAAATACGTAATCAGAAGTGTCATTTCAATCATCTGCTACTAACGCACACTAGTGTATTAGGTAAACGAGCACTGTGAGTTTAGCAAGGGAAACTGGCCAATGCACCTTTCCTTTGACGGCACCCAAGTAAAGCCGCTAATCTAGGTCACCACTGTGATGTAGCGGTTACGGATGAAACTTAACGTGATCTACAGCAAATGTACCCCTGCTAAGAAAAGCCTATCGTCACAAAGACACCAACTTATTCGCCTGAATCAACTCGGTTTAGGTAGAAGATGACGGACTTCAAAGGTGTTGGAGTATAACATGGGAAGCAGTAGGATAACAATGAGCTAGCGTAGAGTTGACGAAGGACAAGGGTGCCATAACGACTGAAACCTTTGAGCTACAACGCAGCGCACATATTTTTACCAGAAGACATGAATTATGTAGCCTGGATGTTTTCTGCTTTATTCCACTAAACCTCATCCGAATAGCGGTCGTTATAACCATTTGTGTCCATGTTAGGTGAAGTGCCGGATCGATCCGATGAAGGAGCATGAGAAATGCTCATAACAGAGATTATGCCTCTTCTAGAGAGGTGTAGCACCCCGTATGAGAAAAGAACTCCGTCCATGTGAATGAAAATGAAAAAAAAACGATTGATGTCATTTGATTGCTCATCACTGCCTTCCATTCTACGACAAAATAAACTTGCGTGGGAAACGGAACAAGAGTATCCACCCACAGCCTCTAGTGACCTACATTAAGGTCGTTCCCAACTACTCAGTGTACCAAAACCAAGGATTTCAATAAGAAGTAAAACAAGTCACTAATCGTGTTACCAATGCGCTAACATTCGTAAGCTTACTGGTTCTCAATACGTCTTTCCGATAAGGACTCGGTCCACTCTGAAGGGTTTTTGTTTAGTGTATCAGTAAGTATTCTAGCCATAGAACTGTTTTACTGATGCGGTTAACATGTTGGGTCGAAAAGCTCCCTCATTTCCGAGCTATCACCATCTTTCAGAGGGCGATTCTACGAAATGCACACTTGCTTTTCGGTTCAAATGTGTCCTTAAATACACTCGGCCGTTTGGTCAGTTTAACCACCACAGCTATGGTGAGAAATCCTGGCTTCTAAAGCGATACACTTTTCTCATGCCAATGCTAATACGCATATTAAGCCGTTTGTTACGACAGTCGTAAGGAGATGAAAAAATAAGATAACAGTTTATCTGTCACACCCTTCCGGTGCCTAGCTGCCATTCCATCTGATGTAAGCACGAGGGCTGGCATGCTGTCAGGTTGCCCAAGCCTAGACAGGGTAAGTCGAACTAAGACCCTCCAGTCAGTAAATTCGCGCTCCAATCATTGAGCCATCTCACCCCGTTGGAAACGACTCCAGCAGATACGAATTAAAATGGTTTCAAGTACTTCTTACTTAACCGCCCTAGTCTCCTTATCTTCATTTTGAACACTTAAACCCAATAAATCCGCGGTGGATGTGTGTGGTATCTCAATATTATTACTATTATTATTATTATTATTATTTACTCGTGGCTTTGTGACTTCGGGGATCCACAGCCTTGCGAATCGCTCAAACCTGACATCTTTCCTGAAAGCTTAGGGTGGATGGGCAACCATGCGGACGGTCGTGACCGCGAATGGATTTGTCGTGCTTCCTGAATTAAACTCTTACTGCTATTCGTGGAGTTGGGTCTTATTTACTGTGAAAGACGTAGTTAGTCACGCAGTTTTCATGCCAAGCCACCATGTGACGCTGGATGGTGGTTACAAAAATGGTCATTCCCACAGAACGATGTGACCCCTTCGTGTTTGTTGCAGTCCCTTGTCTGTCGGTAGTAGCCAGTTTTCCCAGCCATTGATTTCGACAAAAATGCTTGCTCAGATATCTATAATTACAAAAGAATACATGCATTAGTATGCACGATAACTGGAATGTATCGACTGGTGATTCTTGTCGAGTGGATGATTGGCATCAGATTAGCACCCACAGGCTCACAGTGTGAACAATATGTCCTCCGGGAAAACATTTCCGGTTAAATCGGGTTACAAACCAACGCAGGATTTGAGTGTGCGCTGGACGTCCTGCTGTCGTTTCCTGATGGGAAAGTGTGAGCCATAAATCGTCCTGAACTTCAGTATAAATCGAGTAACCTGGGGTTCATAAGTCTACAGTATACGCCATACTTTTAGGATAAAACTCGCTGCATGGGAGTTCTGTGGGGACGAAGTTTTTCAGGTGCAAAATGATAATAGCCCGATTTCACCAATTATTGATGATTATCCAGCCAGACATGATAGGGAAACTTGCACGTAGAACCACACGTAATGTAAACTCTAAACTAGAATGTGTCACATCATGTCTTTACGGTTTACTCATAATGAATTCCCTCGAATAATCGTCTACGACTGCATATGTGCACGCAAACCAAGCTTGAAAAATATGGTGTAAAGTTCAGAATTTTGCTAAACGATCAAATGAAATAGTGTTTTCCCTTATCTTACGTCTTTCGGAAACTAATAGCGACTGATAATAATGGGGGGATGCGCAATTACTTATTGGTATTTCGATAGATAGAGGCGCTTGTCCGATAGGCTGTAGAACTTAACGACGTATCACTCGTCCAAATCCTGCTGTTGCGCGAATTAACCTCGCCTGGAACCACTCCCTGCTCTCTCTAGTCCGCCAAAGAGGAAGCGTAAAGCGTGGAAGAGGATTTATGCAATCTTTTGCCTAGAAAGAATAACAGTCCCTATGTCGATTTCTGCAAAAATTACAAGCAAGCAGATAAAGATTGTCACAATTTCGAGCCTGTAACACAACATATCGAAATGTTGGTAGTCCGGCTGCGCTAATTGGTTGTAGATCAACAGCCACCTGATGTACGACCAAGTCTGCAACAATTTTGCGAAAAGTTCTGTTTAATCATGTTCCCTTAGACAGCAAAAACCATTCCGTTATACCACATAGAGGTTTTTATATGAATTTGTTACTGTCTCAGAGTCTGACTTATAAACAACTTTCAAGCTGTTTTCATGAGGTTGCTCATAATATCGGTATTATAGTTCTCCAGTGAAGTTCTCATGACGTATCACAATAATGAGGCATTTTCGCTAGTTTTCTAGTCGGATCCCCTGGTTCGTCTTCCCTACATCTTGAATGGTACAAAGTCTACTCTTATTCCCGTAACACTGTTCGAAAAAACTGTCCAGTTTAATCGTTTAGGAAATTCACAAGCTGATACATAGCATGTAGACAAAACTACTTCGTCTGTGGTCCTGTCAGAAACCCGACCGAATAGCAGCTCCAGCTCTATTTTAGTTGTTCCTAGCAGTAAGATGAAGTATGGGTGCTTGAGGTACTGGTTGCTGAGTACTAATGGTCTTCTAAAATAAATCTTTCGTATTGCTTTGATGAGGAAAGCGAACTATTCTGTCCCATGCGTTTTCGCTTAGGGATCCTCTGATGTGGATTGGCTTCGCTTCAGAAGTGACTCGACCAAAAAGTGTACCGACAGTCTGATGTACTTTGTGGAGTTGATAACTTTCGTCTTCCCGATTAGCAATTTTATCAGGGGACGGAAAAAGCATAACACTGACGGAGAGTCCAATCGCCTTGATGCGTTTGCCTTCAGACTAACACCACCATATAGCTTTCATGGTTTATCTGTGAGTAAACCTGAACTACTTGACGTCAAAGGGCTCGTTGTGTCCCATGTGTGACCTTTCCTCCTTTTCCCAGTTAAACAAAGCCAAAACAGCCTGAACCAATATTTCTTGGTACATAATTTATGACCGGTAAACTGAAATAAACTAGAAGATAACACAGCCCGCATCTCTTGGTGACAATAATACTACTTGGGAACAAAATTGGTGAAAACTTCTTTCTCGGGTCCGTGTCCTTCCCACTACGGTAACGCACATACTGAGCAAATAAAAGGGCCTTAAAATATGCCTTAATTAACACTTGTCCCTCAATCTCAACTGTTTATCTTCTGGTTTCCCCCAGGCTACCGAAGAGTTTCCGAGAGCAATTCAAATACCGGATGAAGTGACTACTGGTAAGAATTCATCTTGATCGAAAGTTTACACAGCTAGTGTATTGTCGTTGATCGTTTTGAAAGTGGTGCAGTATTCAATCAGAAAAACCTTACATGGGACGACCCTATGACGTCGCAAATCTTACAAGCTAGTTTATGCTCTTCACGTTTTCTAAGACTAGTTCGCTATCGGAATAACCGTATCGAATAGTGCAGGTTTTAAACTGCGATATCTGGAACTTTCCTCTAATGGAATTAACTTGCAAGCCAGTCAAGAATCCTCGCTAACCGCTATTTCGTCGTTTCGTTTGCCATGATGTTTCACGCCCCGTTCAGTTACCGAACAAGTAGAGTGACAACAGACTGTTCTGCCTTTTACCGCTCTCCTCACTTTCTTATTTGGTCTGAGCGAACCTGCTGTGGTAGTAGGCATTCAGCAATGTCTTCGAGGGGCTTCAGCTGTGATCGGACGTTTTCGTTTGCGTAGTTTTTATGTGATGGTTTTGGAACACTGAAGTATTCCCTATTAAGCAGATCACGTTTATCAGAAGAAAAGTCGGACGGGTGGAGTCAAGGAGTGCTGTGTTGTTTCTGTCGGGATTCACAAAATCCCATTGACCATATAGCTGACAATGCTTTTCTTCCTTCGGGGTTCCTCAAGGAATCATTATTTCCGCATCATCATATTCCCTCCCTCCGTCGCTCACGTGTTTCGAGTTGGCAACCGTACTGCAGTAGGTTGCTCATCTTTCTATCTACAAACTTTCTTCAAGTTTGGAAAGATTAATAATCCCTTCAGGTTCGTGCACCACTTTCGGTACTAAGGTCGTCCTCAGTGCCTCCCATCAATCTTGTGGTCGTGTTCTTTCTGATCAAGTGGAAATTTTATGCTAAGTTCTGACAATGTTGCGGCCTTTAATGCAAATTTGATTTCATTCTCTTTGCACTATGGTAAACGGTTGTTAACTTCGATACTTTTGAATTTCTGAATATTCTGGCCTTCACCTTTCTATTTGCTGAGCAGGGCCCTCAACCCTTCGGGACAATGTGTAAATGGACCATGAGTACATTTGAGAACGTTTCATTCTGTTACTTTGTTTACCATATTACTCCAAGAAATGGCTGTCTTTCGGCGGAAACCGAAGGCGCTGAATAGGTACAGTCCAGTTCAACGAAAGTAGTAACATAGTGTGCTTCCGTTGCTTTCTGTCATCAGAATTCAATAGTCCTTCAACTTCGTTTCGGCGAATTTGGTCGTGCATACGATATGCGATATGCGTTCCTTCGCGTTGTCGCTTTCGGGCCCTTGGATGTTCCACTACTCCAGTGTTAGCTGCAGACTCAATCGAGGATATCCGAGTGGACATGGTAAACGAGCGATCCGGATGCGCTGATTTCCTGACTGCCTTCAAGGTCAGTCTCAAACAGTTGGGTTCCCGGAATCTGTGGAAAAATCCCACCTACGTCGTCTACATTTTCGCCAATGGCTTGGCTGGAGCAGCGATTGTGATACCCTGGACATTCATTTACGACCATGGTATCTTGTCGCTTAGTGATGAAAACGGGAACTTGGACGAAACAAATATGTCAAATGTGTCGTTGTTACCTTCCCTTATTGGCATGGGGTCGTTGATCGGTACGTGCTTGGGTTGACTTGTAATGCTGTGTGTTCTACTTTTAATGCATCTGAACACTACCCTTCGGTTGTCTATGTCCTTCGTTGAAGTTGACTCTAATTCCGACAAATTTGAAGAGTCTGGCATGTGTGTCATTCACTTTCAATTATATTGCTCCTTTTTGAATCTAGGTAGATTGTGCAAGTCAGATAAACACTCAGCGTCGCTGTAAGCACTTTTGGGATATATTATCGTCTTCTAGCGTAGCAATAGTTCCTTAACTGCGTGCGGATTAAAACTGATCAAACCTCAAATACTTTGGTGCCTTTGTCCACTTTTGTAATCGTGTTTAGGCTCCTTGATGGCTAAAAAACTGCGTACAAACAAATTATGATTTTTTTAGTGAATATTTCCTCTCATAAGTGTAATCAATCTATGCCGAAAAGCCGAGAAGCATTGTACAGTTGTTTTATCCTTTTCAGGAATTACCAGTAGTTCACATTTCCAAAAAAATCTGAACATTCTGTTAGTAGCTCAAAGGAAGAATATTTTACAGCATAAGCGAAACTTCCATCTGAAGAGTCGTCACTCGAAAAACCACTTAATCGGTGACCACAGGATTCGGATTCTATGACTGGAGAACGAATGGCGCTCTATTCTATCCAAGTGCGAGTTAACCACACTGCTGATCAGCCGCTCATAACCGAACGGTTTAGTGTTAGAACGACTACCCAGGCGGTTACGAGTTAACAGGTCCTTTGAGTTTCGAGAGATTTCTGGTGTTGATGATTCCCATTAAGGATGGAGCAGGTGTGCCCAACTCGGATCTTTAGCTAGATTGTATTCACTTACTTAACGTAATCGCCTTCGAAAATCCCCAAATTTCCTCACACTACCTGCAAATTGCTGTCTTCCGGCTATACACAAACGTCTAGTGGCTGCGGAACAATTATCCATTAGTACCATTATTATCAGTTAGCGTTATTACTACCCCCCCCCCTTCGAGCAAGAAAACGCCGGATTAGGCCACTCTCCCCCCATCACATGTTCACAAATGTTCTTGTTTTCATTGTTATTTTTATCGTTCCAACTAAACTGAAGGCTCCAGACATCCACCGGTTTTGCAAACTTATGTAGTTGAGGTATATACTATTTCATTAACACGAAGAGCCCACACAGTAATCATGAGTTCCTGCGACTTGGGTCACCGTGAATGCGCACTGTTTGTATGTACTGTTGGTAGTGTGAAGAAATTTATGATTTTTGTGGAGATTTCGTCCTGTAAGTGAAGCCAATCTATAGGTAGCTCGGTGGAAGAATAAAATTCATCCGATGAGTGAAACCTTTATCTGAGAAGCCGTTGCTCGAGAAGCCAGTCAACTCGTGTGACCGCGCGATGTGGATCTCGTGATTGAAGGATGAGCGGCGCTATATCCTGTCTAAGTGCGAGTTGATCACACTGCTGATCAGCCGAGCGGTTAAGTGTTCAAACTACTAGCCAGGAGGTCGCGGGTTCGTGAGATGATGAATCCCAATAAGGGTGAAACAGCTGTACAGTGCTTCTCGGCTTTTCAGCATGGTGTGTATGCACTGTTTAACCATACTCGAACAGGAATAACAAATGAACATAACTATCTAAAGAGTTTGTAGGTAATTTGTTTTGCCTTTAGGGGGAAAATACAGCATAGGCTTTCCAATAGTACGATGACTAGCCTAATTTCCCACGCAATGTCGGACTCATAAATTTCAAGCTACTATAAATCACCACCTTAGTTTACTTCACCAAATTTAGACGTGATTGGTTTATGGATGCTCTATGCGAATTTTGTTTTCCTTTGGTTGGTTCGCTAGGCTGATTGACTAGTCTTTTTTGCACGTCGCTTCGAATGTAATTGTGAAATCCAACCTTACCTGGCGCACGTCACCGAGACAGAAAGCATAAACATCGAAGGCGTTCATTCGGGGATTCGAGCCGTGGTCGTAGAAGCGGACTCATCTTTGACATCGGAATTAGCTCTGCTGGGCCAAAGCAATTGATCCACTGAACTAGAGGGGGGCTCCTTGACCGCACAATACTCTTATCTGCAAAACAAAACCTCAAAACCTTTTCGAGTGGAACAAAACTTTTTACGCCAAACTGTTGCATTTTGTTGCATTGTTACAAACCAAAAACCACCCTAATATACGTTCATATTTACGCAGCTCACCAAATTTCACTGTCCACTGAAGTAATCGTACCTCTGGCGGAAAAATTCTGGTAGAATGCGTTCCTAGCATCACTGCGACTCCGAAATTCCTAGATGCGGTTCAAAAGTTTGGACTGTCGGAATGATTTCATTAACCCTATGAATGATGAGTTGCTTCAAGAAAATATGAGTAAATGTCTGGGATATCGTGCCAGCTGATACATAAAGCGGCTTTTGTGCGGCACTTTTACTTGAGGAATGTCATAAAGAAGGGCTTTAATAAACTCTCCCCTTATCACCGATGTGGTCTAAAAACGAGTGTGTTCCGGTAATTGCTTCCAATTTAGCATTCAAGTGGATAATGTTGATGGGAACTCGGACACTACGTCCACCTGATAGAATATACGTACAATTGAGATATTTTCTTTTCAAGACGGCTGGAAATGTCAGGCAGAAAAACTTAGCGACTCAAGATTGTATTACCGTTATGGGGTAAAATCAATGCTGGGGTCGTATTACTTTACGGCAAGTGCTACCGCATAACTCTATTCATTCGGTTATTCGAATAAACAAAGCTGCTTTTTTGGCGCTAATTGTAATTATGATGATAATTATAAGGATGAGTAAACCCTTGGACCATCCACTGCATGTTTCTCTCTTCTTAAAACTCAACACGTAGGAGCAATCCCCGACCCTCTCTCCCTCCCGAACGCCAAGTTACACACAAATTAGGCTATTTACCCACTGGTTAACTGAGACAGTATTAAAGAGACTCGACTCAGTCTTCCATTCATAGTGCTACTCAAGTGAATGTGCTGGGCAAAAGCCCCCTCATTTTTCGGTTGGTACGATATCCCAGGTACCGAAGTGCGTTATAAGCCAAAGATTCAGTCGAATCCCTCGTTATCACTAGATTAGCCTGCAACTACGCTTCCAACCCCGAAAGAGCTTCCTGTTCTTATGATTGACTTATCTTGTAAAACCGACGCAACTTCGATATTCTACTTGGGGTCCAGTTTATCATCTCGTTGGTCTATTATATTAATACTTTATTGTAGGAATCATAGTCTCCGAGTCCATCAGTTCCTGAAGCAAGTGGTCTGACACTGGTTCGACTCAAATTACCACGATCGGGAAAGGCGACGACACGCGCAAAAGCACCAATATATTGCGTAACTACCATGCCCTAGTCGGTCCTAACAGCTTAATTTATCCACTCAGTTACCATCCATGGGCACCCCCTAAAGTAACATTCGTCGTAAATAGATATATGAAGGATCGATCGCATAGACAAAGTATACTAACAATCGTTTCGAAGTCAACACCTCGTAGCCTTTTTTGGGAGGGGAGGGGTTATGATCTCCATATCCATTGGCTGCTGTGTCCAGATATTCTTAGCTCTGGTTCGCTTACTGGCTGTTGGTCGGTCCGCCGAGCTCAGCAGTTAGCTTGCAAACATCTCGTCATCAGTGCGCATCATTCACACTCCCCTTCTTAATCGATCTTGTCGAAAGATCTCGTGTCCTAGAAATTAAAATCATTCCTTGCTACTACACGTTCTTTCTATTGAAAGTTCATATGAAACACTCAACTTTGTGTTGTAAGCGCTCGTAAACCGGTTTTTCAACGAGATGTTAATGAGATCCATCCGTCTTATACTTATGTTTCACCCCGCGGTTTATATCCCAGGACAAATTGCCTTTGGCTTGATCACCTCACAGCTCGGTCAACTGAGTGCTCCTCTGTGTTCTTGTTGGCTAACTCAAACGAACAACCTCAGTGAACAACCACTGTCCATTTTGCCGGAAAGAAAAAACCGTTTCCTCGGATTTTTACGCCGCATGTGGTCTGACAAATCTTCGTGTCACCTCCTTCTGTTCATGGTAGTCCTCTTATGGAGTAGCCTGTCCACATTGTTGATCAGCTTGCTGCCCTTATCCATGCTGGCCGGCCATATATCCACCAATGTTTCATTCTTCTCCCTTCCTATTGGGCGAGCTATGGCGGCAGCCTGTCTACTGGTCGGTATCTCATACGGTGGCTTTTACGTCCTATATCCACAAATTTTAATTGATACATTGGGTGAAAATCTGTGGCCGGCCGGTTTGGGCGTGTTTCTGTTCGTCAATGGAGCGATGAATCTTATTGGTACCACAATTGGAGGTAAGTGTGCGTCGATTTCTGTTATCATGTCCCCACCCTGCTCACTCCTCGCTAAATACTGATGAACTATGAATCTGAGCCAGTGATGTGTGCGCTGATGCGCCAGCTGAAAACCCGTGGCTGGGCTTGGAATCAGGGTGATACCTAATACGTGAAGAAATGTTCTGGCTGCAATAAAAGCTGTCATACTAGTGTCCTTCACTGAGACCCCCGTAGCGTGCAGTAGCCAACCGAACCCGCACTTTAATGCTGGCCTCAGGATGGGTCAATGAGTCACTGGCATCTAAAATAAGGGCACTAGTTGGGGGACGCAATATGTTCGACCCTATGCACAGTCCATAGCATGACTGACACGGACACCACAACTCCGTTTCTGTGCGGTAGGTAAACTAGTCTAGTAGGTATTATTCGTCTTTAACGACTGTAACTAGATGCAGTTGCACTGAATGCCACGTCATATTCAAAGGCATTCAGCCTAGCCTTATAGAGTTTTGCACGGTTTTCGTAAGAGGTGCGTTACCCTCAGTACTTGAATCTCTACCAACAGCGCTTCGAAGTAGCTCACGCTGGAACCCAGGACATCGGAAGGAATAGGAAAGCCATCGCTGTTTATCTTTCCTGCAAAGGAGTGCCAACAAGAAAGAACGAAGTCAATAACTCCACTGACTATGAAAATACCAAGAGCGTTTTAGGTGTTAAACTACTCAGCTGCGATTAGTAGTTCGCGTACCCTCTTATATCTTGAAGGCTGAATGATCGTGGTTCGCCATCGAGGCTACGCGATATTTCGGACACCTTGTCTTGCGGTTTTTAAGTCAATTTGTGTTTTATGTTCCATCAAGTAATGCGTCCTACGTATCGAAATCCATATTCGATCGACGGCCTTTTAACACTACCCATTAAAAAATTGCTGCCTATTTGGCAAGCACACATGAATGACGCTTTGGTTTACATGAACGTCGACACACCCAGTACATCAGCATGCGGTTGTGGCCATCAGCTAGTCACTTCTGCGTGTTGTAGTAAACACAACTTATTAGTCATAAACCAGGAAAACAGGTTTCGTTATTTCAATTAACCTGATCTTTCTTTGCTTCATATCAATTTCAACTAACTAATTTCGCAGATTAGATTGGTGGATTGACACCCTCCCCCCATACCGTACAGTACCCCACTGGTCAACCTACTTGAAAACCTAGTTTCTCTTTTCTCCCTTTACGTTAGGTCGTCTGTTCGACACTTACAACTCCTACAAACCCGCTTTCCTGCTTGCCAGTTTGATTCTGTTTGTCAGTCTAACGATTGTCGTCGTGCAGCAAACCGTTCATTTCTTCCTAAAGCGACGACTCTGTTCATTAGAAACAGTTGCTCAGCAACCGCCTCACTAGCTTCGATGCCAAAATTCTTACTTTTGATGCTTGTTTTATTCCATTGATTTATGTATGGCAACATTTTCTATGCGAAGTGCCCAAGAATTTCACAATTTATTCTTTCGTTTACGGTTCTATTTCGAAAAATTTGCGTAGAGTTATAATGATCATCTACAGCGTTTTGCTTTAGTTACTGGGAGGGACAAGCCAAGTCTGACACCAAAATGCTGGTCACTTAAATAATTCCCCACATTTTGTGCACAGCGGTTCCTCCCATAGGCATTTTCCTTCAGACTTTCTGTTCAGTGCAATCATTTGAATATAAAAATTGAAATATTCATCCGGGATTCAGTTGAGTCTCTCGTTCACACCAGCCTAGTTTGCGAGTTAGTATTTTCCAATTGCACACAATTTGGGTTCAACTATAGCATAGAGTTGACGAAAATTGGAGAATTTGCCTGCCTGTTGTGCTCCAAGAAGGGCGAAACAGATCGTATGCTGTCGAGAAACTTTCTATTAACCCTACAACCACTGTGTTACGTGGAGAATATCACAATCGATAGATTCACTTGAGTCTTCTGTTAACACCAACTTAATCTGCAGATGATTAGTTCTCGAGCTTGGCAGTTGGATTGCAAATATTTCACCAGAGCATTCCATATTCATTCCTGATATTTTGAAGTAGAGAATGAACTTGACATCCTACTTGGGACCGAACTGCCTGTTTTCCTTCTCATAAACTTAATATTTGAGGCTGGTTCTGTGAAACTTCTGTGGTCCGCGAACCAGTCTTCTGCCCTTGTTACCCGCTGTCTCATCTACCCGTTTGATGAGTCGTCCTCGAATTCCCGTTCGGGTAAGAATAACTTAACTATATTTATCATAAAGACGGAAATTACTTAATTATCAGACCGGCAATGAGGTTAACTCATGCTTCGGTATGGTCATGCAAGACCTGTCAACCATCCAATTTTTGTACAACGGACTATGTATACCTAGTGTCTTACGACTCCGGACTGTATTCAGAGATAGGATAATCCAACCCAAATATATTAGCGCAGTTCAAATTTGCGACCACATTCGCCTCACTGTTACATAGCGTAACTTTATCTAGCCACTGTCCTTTCAATGTCTTCCCAGTCATCTGAGTAGCAGATCCTGAGCCAGTTTTCTTGATGCAACACACCCAGCTCCATTAAAGGGGCTAGTGAGTTTAATTTCTATCCAAAAAAGCACAAGACCATGATCATTGTATAGCCTGTTTGCATTTCCCATTTTAAGGAAGGAACGCCGGTTTCGGTGCAGTTAGAACCTTAGAACCTTTTGGAGGAGGTCGAATCTCTGTGCGCTTTCTTGTCACTGATTATTTCGAAAGATCGCCCAATGTAACTTCGTTTATCTTGGGATAATCAAACGCCGCTTGATTCAAGGTGGTGATATCACTCAACCGATGATTGGTCTGTAACGACTGTCTGGGGCGTACACGGCCTATGCATGAGCTTTCAGTAAACACATGAAAAGTTATGGCTTCAGTATTTCCCGGTGGCGTCTTAGTTCTGCGGTTCTTTACATGCGACAGATTTACACTCATTTGAGCAATGTACCTCCCTGTGATGCAGAATCTTTACAAGCAAACGAAAATTTATCACTTATGTTTAGAACGTTCGCGCAGATGTCCACTCATATGGGTCATGGACACAGCCAGGGCAAGTACTGCATCATCGCTCTATCATCTATCATAGGCTATCTATACGTTACTCAAACGCAGACGTGTTCGTCTACCGTACTCCGATATGGTCGTGGCGACACATCTGTCTGAGATGTCAAATCACTGCGGTTGATGACACGCCTACAATACCAATGGCTCTAATTAGATGCGCGAAATCATCCTGTTCTTCTCGTTCCTTGGCATAGTCACTCTGAATTTGTACTGAAATTGGTGGTACCCGATGTATAAGGAACATGGCATCTGGCCGAAAAGCAGTACGTTTCAATAGCGGTGAATGGTTTGGCCGAGGGTTGCCAAATTCCAACGAAACCACCCCTTGTGTGTATCGAGGACGTACAGTATTTAACTGAGTTGCAACTTTTAGTGTAGTGCGTTCATATCGAAAAAATCGTCCAGTGGTATCACCCTTGCGGTGCCTAGCTACCATGCACCCCGAAGGAGGCACGGGGACTGGGATACTTCCAGGTGCCCAAGTCTAGACAGGGGAAGTCGAGATGCAGAGGTCAGGTTTGAACCATAAACCTTCCGGTCAGTAAATTCACGCTCTAACCACTGAGCCATCCCGCGTTCATATCGACGAAGTGGGAGTCAGAATGATCAATCTTGTGTTACGACCACCTTGCGCTCCTCATTGCGACAGAACACATTCTAGCAGTACATACCCATCCTGCCGTTATGTGTTGTACTTGGATTCTATTTAATTTCTTTATTTAGTGTCCGGAAATATGTGTAATGGATGGAAGCATCTTATCAAATTACACCGTTTTGAATTTAGGCCTTCCTCATTAAAAGCCACATAGTGCTCAATTGTTTACTGGGACCCTAGACAAGTTAGTGCGAGATCTCAAACCCTTGTCTTGAAATTTTCACGTTTCCTACTAGATGGGCGCACTGTCTAAAGCTAGTGTGCGGCTTCTTACCATTAAGAAGTCAGTCAAATAAATGATAAACACACTGGAGAAACTGGCCTCTGTAATTCCTGAGAATGCGAAACGAATGTGCAAATACCCGTAAGCCACGCAGCGGGTGCCAATTTAGCCTGCATTTAGTCGGAATGCCCCTATCGCGATGGCGGGACGCCTTTGCCGAGATAATTGCTAAATAGGTTTTAAACAGGTTTGGCGTATCAACACAACCTGTTGACAGCCCGTGATATGTATCAGATGAGAAAGGTCTTGCTGAGGTTGACAGATTTGTCCGGACTTTTGCGAAGACTTCCGCATTGTTGCCCTGTTGGTTCAGTCGACGTCTTTGGTGAATCCCACAAACCGTCCATAGGGCCGTTGATTCTGTTCAATCATCGATATACATCGCGGTTAAAGGAAAGAATTTGACATTCGTTAGAACACTCAATGATCCATCCAGAAATCGACGTGGAGCACATGGATCACGCATCTAAAACACATGCAATACAAAAAATGATTACTTAACCAGATCATTGTTGTCACGAGGAGCTTATAGCCCAATAAAAGACAAACAAACGGGCCGTAAATTATGTGGATAACGTTCGGGTTTTCAACCGACTTCATTTGTAAAATCCTTCATATCAAGAAGAAGGATAACCTCGAACACGAATCATTTGTAAGTTGAACGCTCCTTGACTCGAATTCCATCTGATACCGAGCCAGTCCCACTCTTTAAGTCAAATGTAATGCATGAGAGAAACTGGTATCTCAAAAGAACCTGTCTACAGCTAGTTAAAAAATGGAGTCAGAAACCTGGGAAGCCAGAAATTTAATTGCTGGCGTAGAATAAGTTTGTCTTCCATCTTAGTTTTTAAGAGAATGTGACACCTGATTGAGATGTGCGTACACTGGTTGCCGACGTGAAGGGTTTGTTGATACGCGTTGCAATGCTACGTAGTAAACAAGCCGTTCGAAAGGGAACAATCTGTCCAATCCACTCTCGACCGTGTAGAGTTGCACAGCATGTGAACCTGACAGGGAGATGCTGGCCACCTGTAAGGCTGATCATTTGAAATCATTTCAGCTGGTTTTGTGACGCCTCCGTTGACCTATAGAACACAGGATACCACTTTCATCCGGTCCACTGAGGCGGCTTCTATGTAGAAAGGTGACTGTTTTGAAATTGCTGATTGCGATAAATGTTTACCGTGAAGTACGAACCTATGCATAGACAACTTAGGAAGTTTGTTTTGGGGTAAGTAGCTACCTTCTGGTGGACTTTGAAAGGTAAACGCAGTTGGCAATACAAAGCACTAACTCAGTGAAGGATTAGTGTTGGACAATGAAATAATTTCTAGAATTGGCAACCTTTTAGATTTCACCTGATTGGATTCACCACAGCCTAATCCAGCGAAGGTACACGTCCTCTTGTCCGCGGTGGCCTCTCTGTTGGGTAATCACTGGTGTGCGCCTTAGCTACACTGATGCAGCAATCGCTCCAGAATAAGAACAGCCGAAGTTCACCACAGCTCACAGTATCAAGTGTCACTTAAGCGAACCTCCAGTGCATGGCGAATGTTCAGCGTATACCCATCAATGTTGCGGCTTATGAAATTTCACATGACACTGCAAGCTGAATTTTCAAACCTACACACAGAAGTGTACCATCAGTTTGTTTTTCACCACGCAGGAGATAGTGTTTATTCGAGATACATAATCAGTTAATGCATCCATTTGATTTACTGACTCAAATTGTGTCATGATTTGTTGTTTCTTTCACGTAAGAATGCAATACGCCGTGCGGCTTTAAGCATCCGAAACAGTCGTTGATGATAGATGGTAAATGACAGTTTGGCTTGAGGGTACCTTTCTGCTGGAATGTTCACGGCTTCGTGTTACAGACAGTTGTACTAGGATAACAGAAGAGGTTCGATGTTTTTTTATTCATCCCTGATATACACAGTCAAGTTTAGTGCACTACAAATCACCACATACCAGATCACGATACACGTGTGTTTGGTGTTATTTTGGACGTGCGGTAAAAAGTAGCACGAACAATTGATTTTGAGCAGTCGAATTTAGTTCAATTTGTAATTCGGCTGGCTGCATACCACGTTATCGAAGACCGGTTGTTCGCGTGTGTAATAATCTCCGTTTGATTCAGAACATTACGAAACCTCAAAACTGAGTGACTAGGAGAGACCCACTCGCCCTAGTGAAGTCCATATGGTTGCTTCATTTTAATGCGCAGCATCTGCGCACTGATGATGTCTCCTCGTATGGTGACGAAACGTTTGCAAGCCAATTGCCGAATTCGGCGAACAGATCAACAACCGCCTGATCAACAACCAATAATGCGTAGCATATCCCGTTGGAAGCTTATCCAACAGGGAGCGAACTCCGGGAGATATCTATCGCTGTATGAGTAAACGTATAATATTTGTCTGGAAGCAAATATGAAACCTCCATTATAGTATTCTGGCTCAGGATTTTCCCATATTGATTGGCATGCACACTCGGTGACAGTTAAAATCTGCGAAAACCCACTAGGAGGTAATTGAGGTATACGACTCACCTTGGTGCATTTCTCTGACCGATACGAGAAGACAATCCAATTGAGAAACCGGATGCCTGAGCGATGCAGAGCATTTTTCATTTTCAAGGAACCGTGGCACGCAAAAGTGAGCTCCGTGTCAGTTTGATGTCATTTATAACGCCGCCTGGGGTCTGCTTGAACAGCTCTCCTAGCCCCTCTGAGTCTATATGTTATATCCTATGAAATTTCGTTCACATGATGCCTTACTACTCATCCAGCTGAGGAATTCTGATTTTCCCTAAATCCAGTCTGCTTAACTTTGGACTACAGGAGCACAAGAGTTTCAAACGTAACCGATCAGTCTCAACAGGATGTCTTTCGTCTTTCCGCAGATCAAGCGATGATAGGCGAGGATTGACTTATGGCAAGCCATGTCCACCGTCCAGTAGCCAATGAAGTCTAATCTTCCAATATATAAACGAAAACGCAACGTCAACTGATGACCATAAACCGAAGGATTACTCTCAGGTGGCCAAAACGGGTAATATTACGGAATTCAGCTCAGTAAGCTCAGCATGGGTTAAAAAACGGGTTCGTTTTTGATAACTAACTGGAAGTACTGATTAATTCAATTCGTGAATACATAACATGGTTCGTGATTATATCTCGACTGTTGAGTACGGTGTGCATTGTACACAGACTGGACATACATACATACATACATTTAGCACTTCCTATTAATCACATTGGAGAATATAGCTCAGGTTTTATTTCTTTACGGAGTGGGCCACTGCAAAGTTCTGTCGACAGTCATTTACTTTGTGTGGTAACCGCCATTTATCTGTCTTGATTCCGAGTCTCTAGTATACAAAGGTTATCTAGGATGGTTGCATCAACCTCACAACTTTATTCAGCAAAATAAGCTGGGACTGATCTATGTGATTTTTTTGCTGAAGAAGCACTCCACTCATAATGTTAATGAAAATTCTTCAACAGTCCAACATCAGTTCTGCCCTCCGGCGGACACATGAAGTAGGCACATTCCCCGATTTCCCGTCATCATAATGTTCCACTCGGATAGCAGATTGTAGGTTAAGTTGGTGTTAACTGGAGAGTCAATCAGAGCGCGACGGCAAAGAACGTTTGTGCCTTGCAAAATTCTTGTGTTCCTCGAAATGATGTGGCCGATCGGTAGGACCTTTGGCTGTGTATATTACTGCTGTCACATACAAGCTACGCTCGTGGAGCTGATTTATTCATTATGGTTTCGGAAGCTACTGTGAATAAAATCAAAGATAATCTAGTCTTACTGCTTGCATGCTTTTTGGTTATGACGCATTTTCATGTAGTTCTATGTAGGATTAGTACTACTATTGGAAATAGCCTACTAAATACGCACTATTTCTGGTGCAAGATCCAGTGGTACTTCAGCTACTTCAAAGCGCAGAAGTTAACATCTGCCGTGCGTAGTGTATCCACTAATTGCAATCCGTGCAGAACAAAAGGTGAATGCAATCGAGTAACAGATTTTGCGAGTGTTTAACAAGAACCGAATCCAAATTCTGACTCAGAACTGAAGATTATCTTCATAACGAGAACTACTTACAAGGTTGCTGAAAACTCTTCGACATCCCTTCTTGGGGCTCATCAGGTAGGCGCAGTCCCCGAGTTTCCGTCAACCTTAAGTTTCACTTGAATCCAAATTGGACTGTTTTCGTGAAGTACACTCATTTGCAAATCAATTTGGTTTTCACGAGACAACTGAATCTCTCGTTCATGATATTCAGCTGAGTCTGTCGTGAAAACCAAATTGATTTGCAAATGAGTGTATTTCTTGAAGATTATCTTCCTTGGGAAAGTGATACCGCATGAAATGTCTGATTGTTGTGTTGTTTATGTAGGACAGATATCCAAGTTTATTTGAAACGTGAGAGTGAATGCGAAACCTCAAGAAGCACATCGGTCGTGAAAAGCCCATATGTACCCGACTTCCTCTTAAAAGCTACATGACTCCGAAACTTTGATCCGTCGAATGACCTCTGCCTTGAAACGGACGTTTAACACAGCCCAATTAAGGGGAAATCTCAAAAGTGGTCCACTACTCAACACCCAACTCAAGAGCAGCTGCCGGTTCATCGTTCACCAATGGCGAGTGATTCTTTGTTTACTAACGTTCAACGGATTATGTAGGTCACATGACTCGGGCTTTGTCAGAGGGTTTCTGAACAGAAATCAAATTGATTGATACTCGGACTGGCTAGGCCGTGTGATAGCCACTCATCTGATCGATACTAATCACCAGATCAATCCGGTAGAATCGTTGAGTGATTTATTGGGTGCCACCAAATTGTCCCAGCACGATGCGCTGAGGCGACTACTGTTTGGTTACACGATCCCTCCCAAGGACAACATGAAAGACAGACAAAGATTCTGAGACCGCCTTGGACTACCAAAAACCAAACGATCAGAGATTGATTTCATCTAAGATTATATGCGCCAATGTCTACCCCAAACTATTAGAAGTAATTACACAGATTCAGAAGTAAACATTTACAGCAAACACCCCAAAAGACATTCGCAGCCATTTTGACTCAAGGCGATCAGAAACCAACTAATCGGTCAATCTAAACCAAGTCTGGAAGAATTGACTGTTGTCGGGAGCAATCGATTCATTGACATTGTGACCTGCGTCTACGTTCGGCACAAATCAACAAATCGCAGCTGATAAATCACATACTGGTTGATTTGAGCAGTGGATCACCGCTCAGTTGTACCCTAAGCGGAGGTTCACTGAACGTCCGTTCATGTTCTGATTTACAATCGGAATATCTACTCCTGCGATTTGGGTACACTCACATAGCAGAAAAGGTCAACTAGCTCATGTCATGTGGTGACAACCTAATGATGAGCGTCAACAACATAAGATCAGGTAGGGTCAAAAAATGAAAGATGACCATGTTCAGTCGATCGACGGTTAGATGTGATGGGTGCGTGTAAATTCTAGTCGTTATTTGGTGGCTGTCAAGATATAACACGTCGAATCTCTGGTTCTCTGAGGCATCTATCACCAATTGGACTCCTATTACATCGTAGCAAACCTGTGGATATTCAAACAGATAATGCGCCGTACCCCATCACTTTGATCCAAATTTATCCGTTTTTATCCTTTCTCCACACGCGCTTCGCCGCCATCCGACATGATAGAACTACACATACAAGTACATCTGTCTACTATCTCTAGTGGTTCTGACACTATGACAAGCTTTGGTGCTTCACTCACTCAGTTTTGTGATAGCACCTTGCACTTGGAAGGTTCAGAACGAATAGAAAAAGTACGAAAAAGTATCGAGATTATCTAGTGGCCAAGTAACTACGATTACGGTACGATATACATAGCTGACACTGAGTCCGTCTCCATTCAAAAGGTATTTAGATATGAAATCCTTAAGGACAGTATCATCTGGTCTTTACATCAGTGTCCCAGGATTGATCATATTGATCCACAAATACTCGGACTTCCGGGCCTTTCCTCCGCATTACTTTGAGAGATTAGGGATCTACCAACATGAGTACACGAGACTATCGGTTCCATTTAAGCTACCTCCATTTCTGTTTGACAAGGGGTATGGCTAAATATTATCTTACCCAACGCCTCGAATACCAACTTGCCGTGCCTATTTATATCACTTCATACAAGTCCACACTACCATAAACATGCTGTCCACTGAAACAGGAGCCCCTAGAAAAATGTCACTGAGCGCTGAAGTCCCAACACCTTTGATTTCGTCAACTAAGACAAGCGGCAGGTCATTAGAAGAGATCCGAGTAAAGAGGAATCCGTCTGACGTAACCTGTCCCAGCGGGATTGCCTGAGGTGTTTTGCTCAACATGGCTACTACTTGGTCTCTAAAGCGAGACGACCGTGAAAAAAAATTTATTATTTTCGATAAATTGAAAAAGTTTGGAACAAATTGAGAAGGCTTTGTTTCAGAAGGGTTTGGTAAACAATATGTAGATTTTTAATTCTCCAACCTTCCGCTTTTGACACAAAAGCTTTATCAGGCCAAGTGAGCAAGTCACAAAATTAGCCAGATTTTAAAGCAGGTGGAGAGCCACCAACCTTCCCTTTTGACACAAAAGCTTTATCAGGCCAAGTGAGCAAGTCACAAAATTAGCCAGATTTTAAAGCAGGTGGAGAGCCAATCACTAAGATGTCTTCGTAGTATCGTTGAGTGCGAATTGACGGCTGTTGTCGGTTAATGTGGTTCCAAAAAATCATGCATTGATGGGCTGAAGGTGTTTCAAATTAGTTCCGATCGGTTTTAGTTGCTCAATCTTCCACTTCAAGGTGCTTTAATTGATGATTCACCGCCGGTGGCACTGGTAGATTTCGTTGGTTTTCATGGGCTTGGAGGTTTCTACCGCCTCAGCCATCGATCTCTGTGACGCGGACCGTAGTCCTCGCCTTAAAACCTCAACATTTTCTAAATCTACTTTGTGTCCTGTGTTCGGTGCATGTCCCGCAATGGCCAAGTCTTTTAGTAACGTTCACTATTCACCTGCGTTTCTCGGCGGCCTGTTTGTTTTCCTCCTACGCTCTCCGATTCTGGTGTGAAGTTCCCTGGTCGTCTGTCCTGTATAGACCGTACAGTCGTTACACAGTTTCTGGTTCTGTTTGCTGGGAGGTGATCCTTCAATTGCACCAGTGCAGAGTGTTTCCCCTCTGGAAAGCTACACTCATGTTAGCCGTGTTAAGAATTCTTCGAATAGCTTCCGATGTCCCTAATTCATATGGAATAACAGCAGTCCCAATCCACTCCCTGTTGTGTCTCGCTACCGGCACCAATACCCTTCGCAAGTGACGCCTAATCAAACTGGCTGGATATCCACTACCCCGAAGTTTGCTCTTTAATTCAGTTTGGGCCGCTGTCCGATCAGCTTCTTCTGTGCACAGGGCCCTTACGCGCCTAAACATTGATGACGCAGTACTGGCGAAAACCGACTTCGGATGGGTAGACGGTTGGTTCAAAGCTGCCTCAGTGTCGGCTGGCTTCTCGTACACTGTGGTCTTCAGTTTCCCCCAACTTTACGTGTCATACAGTCTAAAAAGCCCACTGTATCCGAGGCTGACTCCATCTCCATACTGAATTTGATCTGTCGACTCAGTTCATTTAGATAATTGTAAAACTCACTAACCTTGTCCCGTTTCATGACGACAAAAGTGTCATCTACATAACACCAGAATATCCTGGGTGGGTACGAGAATCCGGCTAAAGCTCTGTTCAAATTCCCCCATAAATATATTTGCCAAAACCGGGGATATTGGAGATCCCATTGCTAGACCCTGTTCTTGAGTATAAACCACTGAGTCAAAAACGAAGTGGGTGAGATTCAGGCATGCTTTTATGCTTTCCACTATTTCATCTACCGTAAGCCGTCCGTTAACAGCAGTCGCTTGGCTACTTCTAAAGAGTCCTTTTTTGGCACATTTGTATATAACGAATTCACATCGAAACTTACAAGGATTTCATCTGGTTCAACAGTGACACCCGCTACTTTGTTGGCGAAGTCCAATGAATTCTTAACGTAAGCACTAGATTTCCCGGTAAGGGGCTTTAAAATACCGGCCAAGAATCTGGCCGCTTCATGCGGTGGGGAACCTATTCCGTCTACTATCGTTCTCACTGGGACATCTGGTTTGTGGGTTTTTGGAAGGCCATAGAGTCGTGGTTGGGTTGCACTTTTGGGATACAATCCATACCAATTCCCTTGCTCTAAGGAATTTATCACGGACCGCAAATACCTGCAAATTTCGGCTTTATTCCTATTCATTATGGATGTAATATTTCTACTATTGATCTGCCGATAAAGACCCTCAGCTAGGTACTGCTTGACCTTCTGTAGATAATCATTCTTGTTCACGACCACAGTAGTCATGCCCTTATCCGCCTATGTGATCATCACGTTGTCCACCTGTTCTGGGGTGCTAAACGCTCTTCGCTCTGCTGGTGTATTATTTGGAGCTCCTGGCTGCTGGGATATAAGTTCTGTGACGAGCTGTACCGTAGCTTCTCCGCCTCCATTGACGAAGTTTTTGAAACAGATTCAACGCCAAGGATTATTTCTTCCGTCCTTATCACCACTTTGCCTACTTCAAAATTCAAGTCTTTCACAGACAACGCTCTTCCTCACTAGGCGTTCTGTTTGATAAATTTACCACGCTACAATAGTTATAAAGGGGCTCAGGCTTGGTCACTAGCTCACTAGAATTCTGAGTTGTAAAAAGTGATTTCCCAACCTATGGATTTGCTCTCTCTGCAGTGTTGTCCATGGATAACTTTCACCCGTCGCTTTGGAAGTCTGTGGGTGAGAGCACGGTCTGAAGATCTTGGTTGAGCCGACGTACGTAATGACGGATATCAGATAAACGCTGAGTAGTCAAATACATCCGCTGTTTGAGGAATGACTTGGCCGCCAAGGATGCTATTCGCGCAGAAGCGAGTGACGTGTTTAGTGGCTTGACCAATAAAGATGTGGGGAATAGACTGTGCTTCAGGCACCTTTTAGTGAATATGCGGTGGTTCTCCCAGTTTGCTTCTAGCCTTGCCAAACAAACGTAACCACTTGATAATTTTAATATTTATTTTGGTTTTGTTCGCTAGCAGTATCTGCAAGACAACTCCGCACACAAGACTCGACTAGAAATCACGGACATTAAGGTTTTCCGTGGAAATCCCCTGGGTTAAGTGAATCGATGTGGTCCTCCAATAGGCAGTCTAATCGATCAGGGCAAACAAACCTTAGCAACTGATCATTGGATCCAGGAGGAACATCTGTGTCAATTCAAAGCACAAGCGGACATCGTCTGAAGTGCATGGGACCACGTTTAAATCATCCACGTCAGACCCAATAAACCGGGTTGTGGTTTGCCACAAAGCAGCGACGATATCCGAAAAAATCCGGATACCTCAAGAGAGCGGTGACAAGACGATGAAACAACCGCTGACTTGCGAAATCCCGCAAAGATTCTCGGGAAACGGTTTTTAGCCAAGTGAGCGTCACCAACTTCCTAAGCAGTTTGATGCTCTGTCGCAGACGCCTCTGCAGAGTTTCTAACCAGTATGAATCTGTGATTCAGCGGAAGCTTACCAATCCTATGGCAGCAGCTAACTTGCCGCTTTGAGGCCGGGGTTGGATTCAACAGAGGGAGCCTTATAGTTCGATTTTAAATGGTTCTTGTTTTTTTTTCAAAAAGCCGTCCAGGTAAAGACACATCAATCCATACGTTCCTGATACAAGTCAAACTTGTTACCTTGACTATTCAAAGGTTGCGTCGTATCCACACAAATGTGAATCTCAAGGCTACTTGCCTGGGAGAACATTTTGTCTCAAGATAACTATCCCTGGCACGTTGCCACCGACAAGTACTCCAACCGTCTCACCATGGACAATAAGCATGCCTACGTTCACGTGGTCAGCTACTAATGTTTATCTTCTGACAACCGCTAGTGGTAACGGGAAGCCGACATAGGCATTACCAGCTAGTAGCAATGCCTCAACCTGAAACAGCAAAACACAGGTCCGTCTGATCACATCTTGCCGATTTTCTACCGTCAACCGTGCCCGTGTTCAGACTGTATGGCATAAATCAAAACCCCATAGTATTGAATTCATGATTTAATAAGGCAGTATCTGGAAACTCACATGCAGTTGCCGCACCCCATGGGCCGGCTAGACCAACAGGACCGCCCTGGTGAATCTATCGGTCGTATCTCATAAATAATAACAATCGTTCGGCTTTGACACCTTTTCGGTGCCCAACTGCTATGCCACCCGAAGGAAGCTCGAGGACCGGGATACCGCCAGGTTGGGTGAACAAAAAACGGGGAAGCCGAGGGACAGAGGTCGGGTTCAAACCTGCTGATCAGTCAATTCGCACTCCGACCACGGAGCCATCCCATCTCATGCTGAACACCCTTCCCAAAGCGATCGGACTCAATTTCCATCGTAGGCTGTTTCCCTAAGACCGCGCTTTATCTAGAGAAAACGGGATTCAGAGTTGAGACGGTCCGAAAACTCGGTCCATTACCATGTTAGACCCATCTGTTTCCGGTCAGAACCGTCGGAATCAAACGTCACCATGCACAAAGTTGGCCTCTGAGTTCATGATGCACGGACCGTATTACGGGTTAGAATGAAGCTGTCAACTAAAACGGGGCTGAAGAGAGATTATTTTTTTTGCATTCGTCAAGTTAGGCACAAAAACTCATGAGCCAAAGCGTACTCAAGATGAAGGTAGGCAATATATCGATCTCTCAAGTCCGGGGTCCTAAAGTTGTGTGGCAAATAATTCTGTTGATCCTACGGAATATACTTGGACCCTCCCTACTCCGTTTGCATGGCTATAGATTTTCGCTTGTTTTTGTCAAACTGATCACGACATTCGTACCGCCACCAACCTTGTCACAGTGACGGACTCATTTCGCATTGGCAGGTTGGCATATCGGCCTGTTCGTTCGTTCGGTCTTTTCTGACTTGTCCTGTCGGGCAATCGCACTATCAATCAGAATCATGAGACTGACCCCGGATAAGATCACCGGGCCCCACACTACCGAGCCGCTATTCCGTTCGCAGGTATCTGGTGTGTGGACTGATAAAACGCTGTGCCAGTGGGCCATAGACTTGCGTACTTGTTGAAACCATCAGCGTGGAGAATCGGACCTAATCGAATACATTTGCATACTCGTCTATAAATAATACCGTGGGCATTGGAACGTAACTTTTCCGCTTGATATTCGGTGCAACTTAATCTAAGTGTGAGCCAAAGCTATGTACCAGGAACTCAATGAGCCCACTACCTAGAGCAGGTCGACAAGCAGCAAATAATTCAAAAACCTTCGATTGTAGCATTCTAAAAGAGCACTACTGTCCAGAATTTCCACAGTGCCCCCATAAGAAGATACAGGAAGCACTGCTGACAGATAGATCTTGCAAAAAAATACCTCATCAAAATCAGTACGTCTTCGCAGTTAAATTCATGATCTGACACACGCTTGTTCGGTGTGAAGTTTGGTTCAACAGTAAGTTAGGTGGTATTCATCGCGGATACAGCCGAAGTGGCTGCAACTGTTGGATAGGGAATGATTGACACTATTGCGCTATCATTCGGCCAAAGTGAGTGTTGATAGTTGGTGCACACAATGGCATCATCTGGTGGTAGCGCTGCTGGAAGTATGGAGGTTGGTACACTTGTCATATTGGACAGACTTATTCGTTGAAACCGGAGTGAATCACGCCATCCCGAGAGAAAACCAGTGCTATCTTCAGTTGGTGGACCGACAGGTTGACGGATGTGTACAACTTTGATAGTTTCATTTGGAGACTTCAGATTCAACAGGAATGCTGGGCGACGTGATTGAGGGGAAGATTGTTGCTCAAGATCTTTTGATCTGGGGAAAAAGAGTAATGACGAGGATCAGTCACAAAGACGTTTCTAGTGGTGTAAATCACAAAAAACGCTTAAAAGCGGTCCAAAAATAAGCAACTAATCGTTTGACGGAACAGGTTTGGAAATAGTTTCAGTGAAAACTATGTTGCCGTTCTTACATGAAAGTTCAGCGTAATCTGTTACATGCTATCGTGTTACTAATGAGCACAATAAAATTGAATAACAGGCACCCGAAGTTCGCATCCTCACTGCAAGCAAATAAGCGCATTATTTAAATTCCCACCCAATGGGCAATTAAGATCGGTTATTTTTTGCGCAACGGTAAAAGGATAAACACTGAATACACATTTTTGCATTATTAGTACATGTATGTAATATATGATTGTATCGAAAGCACAATTTCCCAGACAACGGGAACAGGTAACTCTGAAGATCTGAAACTTTTGAAGGTATAAACATTCATATAACCCAAAAATCAAGCAAATAGGTAGTACAATTGTGCTAGATGTTTGGATGAACTTCAGTGGTACTCGTACTAAGTCGTTATGGTTTGTTAGCCCGACTATTTTAGAGTTCACAGACTCAATATCTGCGAAATCATTAGGTATAGTATCTCAAGCCAACGGAATAACAGCTTTGGGAACCCGGGCCGGGACTTCCTGTGTACAAATTAAAAAATTGCAAGGGAGTTTGAAAAGCGTATTGGAAACGGCAAAATGGAAAAAAAGGATCTGTGAAAAAGAAATATTGCCACAAATTCCATCCATCTACTTTGCCGTAGACCCACAACACAAACTGCAACCATTCGTGGTGTTACCGGGTAATTTTGGCCGGAGAGGATAATCATCAGTACTTCTGTCGCACCTATCGTTACATCTTTACCAACTTTGCTATCTTTCCGGAATTCTGAATTGTATTGAGGTATTCGATCTGCCATAATTGTTCGTGTAAAAGTGGCTCGGAATTCTAACAAGCACACACTAACAGGTTTTCCGACCCAGATAAAAAGTTCACATAGCACATACGGGCGCCATGCTGGATGGTCGCTTAGCAGAGTCGTTACATTTTTTTAAGTAAGTCATGATCGAACTGGGCACAGGTACAAAACATGGGGAATACCCAGATGGTTATTCGTAGCGCTCTTAAGCGAAGATAACTCGACTCCTTGTTGTATAGGCCAAGGGAAACACGGATCTGTATTCCGAAGCCAAGTAATCAACATCGAGACCGCATTTAACAAGATGAAAGTCACGAGAGCATTAGCTCGAATATGTTACGTAGGGAGACTTAGCGCTGCTGGGGCTCAATCGATAGTCATGTTGGAGTGGAATCGAAATGAACGGACAACGGCGAACGCCTGCTGAAGTTGTTTAGTGACCACAAACTTCCTATGCAGTAATAAATTCCGAAACAACAGAAACCGCTCAGCCACAAGGTGACTCCTACCTGCAGGCCAAACTCTAACAGAAATGAACCGCGTCACCATTAGCTATATTTAGAGTGGATTAATTACTGAGTGCAGCTCGTTCTGCAAGACCTATGTGGATTCTGATCAAGTAATTGTTTGTTGCTGCTTCACATAAGCTTTGCGGAAGGGCATTAACTGTATACACCTTGCCTGGACATCGAAAACCTGATGTGAAGCGCAAACCCAGAAGATTGATACGTCTGGAAACCTGAAGGGATGAAAACAGTAACATACTCTGGGAATAAGCTGAGGTACGGAGTATATTTGAAGAGGCTCCTGATGAACGAAGCATTCATTGATAGACCCAGCGCGCTCATCTCTAAAAAATAATAATCCTCGGGGTGAAGATTTCCAACAACAATTAAACAGGTCACTTTCTATTGCACAATGAGACTTAGCACACGATGGAACCCTGCAAAGTAAACTTGAAAACCTGACGGCTCTGGAAATAAGCGAATCCCCGTTCCAGTGCTAGAGGTTGCTGGCCACCTAACTGACTTGTCTCCACTGGGTTGAAAGAGACCGTAGATGTGACAACATGGAGTTGCGAGTGGAGGTGTGCCATTTCGTGCCTAATTCTGAGTGGTGTAAACCTGTACGGCAGTGAAGCATCGGTGCTGAACACTGATGTCATGCTGTCGATGATGATGATGATGATGATGATGGTGTATTCGAATCCAATAGGTGGACAGAAAACAACGCAAAAGGGAATGGATGATACGGAAAGCTTGAGTGCTACTAGGGAACTTCGCCTTTTAGGATCGACCCCATGTGACCCCCCCACCCCCATGCTAGGCTGGGGACGCTGAAATATGTGGCCGCTAACCGATGTCGGCGGTATTCATGAGGTCAGTTTCTACCTACATTCTGACTGACAGTTAGAAGCTGGCTGGCTCTAGGAACCCGTCTATGACCCATTTAAATCTTTCCATTGTATGATTTTCTTTAGACGAGTTAATATGACTATATGGCAATGTGGAGAGATGGCTGTGGTTGGAACGCAAAGTTACTGACCGGAAGCTCCGTGGTTCGAATCCAACCTATGCCTCTCGGCTTCCCCTGTCTAGACTTGGGCAACCTGGCAGTATCCCAGTCCTCGTGCTTCCTTTGGGTGGCATGGCAGCCGGGCA
This sequence comes from Opisthorchis viverrini, assembly GCF_000715545.1. Taxonomy (NCBI): domain Eukaryota; kingdom Metazoa; phylum Platyhelminthes; class Trematoda; order Opisthorchiida; family Opisthorchiidae; genus Opisthorchis; species Opisthorchis viverrini. Next base: position 78,465 of record NW_008751799.1, read on the forward strand.
CGGAAATATTGTCATAGCTGAACGATTATTTTATTTATGGCAATGAAGCACCAGCTTTCTTACCAGGGATGATACGACACTAAATCCCTTGGAGTAAGCGGATCGGATCGTTCAGTGGTGTAAAGTACTAGGTACAAACCGAAGATACCCAAACAGTTTGTGCCTCAAGTTTGATTACCTCTGGATCGCAAAACCGAGCAGCGAATGCGAACGGAAGATGTGCACACACTAATCGACCAGATGTGCATACGGATCGCACAACCGATGGTGAGTTGAACGTTCAAACGAGTTTGAGATATCTAGTCAATGACCTTGAACTTTCCACCAGACACTACCATCTTTGTCAAACTAGGCACGCACAATATTTTCCCCGCAGCGACCGCAGGAACCGCCCAAATGGACTTGGTTAGGGTGATCGTGAGGGGGGACATCATACAACTTCATGTTTTGATAACAAAAATACACCGAGGCTGGGGCGGTGATACTGTGACCCTGTGTAATCTGCGATGTGACTCATGAAGGGTATATCGTCCATGAACACTTCTATCCACGAAGAAGTCACGGCAACTCCATCAAGAATCCGAAAGAACGCCATCCAGAGTGGCAACCGGGACTCCCGTTTGGGTTATTGCATAAAAACGACCGAAGTGTAAACATTTTCACCTCAAATACCATAGGGCAGAAAATGTTTGCGTAAGTTTCCACTGATCGTGCACACTTCAGTTTTTAACGTAAATTCTAACAATATACACATAGTATACACACAGTATAGGTATACGATTACACCATAGATCACTCGTAAGGAACAGTTGGTACCACCGAAGCGTAGCTCAGTGGCGAATTCTGTAACAGACAAGCCCATTGAATTGGTATCTCGAAAAAACCGTACACGGTCTATAGCTGATGAACTGAACTGATCGTTCAGCTCAATGAAAGGTTGATTAAAACAATGTCCACTGAACACTCTCCCTGAAAATCCACACTGCGAAATGTTACCATTGTTAATGACGGCCTATTTTGTAAGTCCGCCAAATCCACATTTTACCGTTCCAATGTCTCGGAAGAATCATGTGTCAAGATACAATGTAATTCGTTGCTCTTTATCAACGATGCCGCTCCACAGTGGGTTGGTCCCGACGCTATGCCTGTTCGGTTAAAATATCGATTCCTGTTCATATTATTATAATCTGAATTGTGCATTAAATCAGACTAGAGTTCCGTGCTCACACAAGCCCAGTGTTGACCGGAGCCATGATACACAGTTGGGCCTTCCTTACAGCCTGTCAAACACTCAGTTGTGACAAGTAGTCTATCTAACGAGCATCCGGTACATACACAAAAGCCGTAGACATGGGGAAAGATTCAAAGCAAGAGCGGTCTGCGCGTATAGCTTGCCTGAGTGCCAGATAAAATGCGATGGCGATATTTTTAGTGGTAAGTGGTTCCTAACCCAGGAGAAATTCCGCATCACAGGTATTTTAGCATCCCAGAGGAAAAATGGAACGTACGAAAATAAGTCTTCAAAATACGGTACGCTAGTGGGCGCGTATCAGGAAAATTTAACCTTAAAATCCAAACGACCGAGCAACTTCTGAGTACTTGTACGTTTGTATTGGTATGCAAGCGCAGCAGAAGTTGCCATCCATTGTGTGGTTCATGTATCCGGGGGTTGTAAGATAGAGTTGGATTTATACTGCTACCTGTCGATGAGACGAACAGTGCTGCTTGTATTATGAGCGGTGCCTTGCGCTTATATGCTATATAGAGGCTCGCACACATACACTCTCCTAATGGGTTGTCCAAAAGCGGTCGATTGAATTGGTAATAGGTTAACGTAGGGGACGTCAGAAAAGCGATGCCGATTATTCATGTCTTGGAGAGAGAACCGATTCCCAAAAGCGGGTCGATCCGGGAGAACTTTCACAAAATTTAGGGGAATAACCAAAAATGGTCTTCCAAGGGGTGTACGAATGTGTCAAGGAATGTAGAAAAAGCGGAGAGTTCATCTTTTGAGGTGAGTAAAGATATTCTTGAAGTGACCATATTACGGCGAATGAGATCCGCCGCAAGAATTATAAACGTGCATGGGAAACTACATCAAACAACACGGAATAGAATAAAGAACTGCGTGAGATCATAGTGACACAAGTCCAAACTAAACACATTCAGAATGAGTTTGTCGACTTACTGAACTTTCTTTTCCTTCTTTTTAGGATTTGCGTCAGTCGGTTTCTTAGATCCATAACCTTGTTGAAAAGAAAAGGAATACTGTCGAATTCCACGGAATGAATATCAAGGTTTACAGTGCCCTATCAGATGAGCACGATAACTAATCTATGACAGGCACAGGGAGAATTCGAGGAAGAAGCATGCACAGAATGCTCTCACATCGCGCTGAAAAAGACCCAAACGATACTTTGCGAAACGTTGGGCTGAAGCCAATAAAGGGATTCGAACAAACCGGATAAATGTACTAGAACGCACGACACAATACCATCAATAGAGAATTAATCTTCCAAGACCTTGAGATATTTGTATGGAATTATTTAAACACCAAAATTATGAACATCCTACCGACGTCCCTGATTGTACTGCTCGACTACAGTATCCGGTAGCTGTACGCCATCGGCAAAAATATTCCCATAATATTTGCTTCACTTTCTTAAGCCTCTCATTTCACTGCACACATCTGCATCGAAGTTCTCACCAGGTCCATCGATTCAAGTGGTGTTCAATAAAGTTACGCCGTCTTCATTGCCTTTAATCACCATGCTCAGAACAGCCATGGAAGAAGCACCCAAAACATCTGCTGTCTCCGAACACCTCGGCGTGATAGGAAATACTCGTTGAAGATAGGCTAGAAAGTGTCCTTTACATCTTTACATTTACCATTAAATTTCAACATGAGCATCTGCAGCCAGTCAGAAGGGAATTTGAACCTAGGTCGTTAAAATGGAAGTTCACGATGTTATTCACTGGGCTACCCGGACTTGTATCCTTTGATGGAGAAGTCCAATCCACTCGATGATCCGTTGTTCGTTTAGAGAAGGTTGCTAGACCCTGACTTTAAACGAAGAAACCGGAGGTCATCACACTGCAGACTCCCAATGACATGCGAGCCAGTGAGCCGCGGATCCTACACAATCAACAATAATAACCATCCAGCTGTAACATTCTTTCGGTACCTAGCTGTCATGCCACCCGGACGCACGAGAATTGAGATACTTCCAAGTTACCTAAGCCTGAGGGGGAACGCAGGCAAATCATCACAACAAATGGGATATCGCATGGTTAACAACATCCCACTTTCGTATTTTTGGACACACGGGCTGCATTTGACACCGTGGACAAAACCATAGCCTGGTCCAAAACTAAGTAACGTCAAAAACGTGTTAATATCCTGAAACTGTAAATGTGAACGAAATCTCCCCATCAGCGGTGTTCATCGGGGGTACACCATCTCTCCGTTTTTATTTTCACAAACAATAGTATCCTGACAAATGCCATGCCCAGAAGGAGTGAACCTTTCGCTGATGCTCTATCTATGAAGAACACTGAAATGGAGTAAACCGTTGAGGGATGGTTTTCCTCACCCGAAAGTTGTGAAAGGTCCTAACTGGTTTGACGACTACAAGCAAACAATGAAACAACTGGCAACTAGAGAAATTGGAGCGCTTGCAGAATCTCTTTCATATCCGGACGGCGATGTTAAGAAACACTAGCTAAAGGACGCCAAAATTACCTAGTAGGACAAATCAATCGCACCAAAGACGAGTGGTGAAGAAATTGCTGGTAGACAGCAGTCTAAAGAATTTTATGACTAAAAACATCTATTGGTCAAACACTAAACCCATCAGAACTCTCCAAGACACTGTCATGGGACTGGAGCAGACGTCATTTGCAGAAATACTAGAAATATGGCATAAAACTTCTACAAAACACTGAACCCCAACGAGCGTTGACTGGACTATAGTGAACAGACCGTCTAAAAGGGAGATGAAACCGTCCCTGGATACTCCTGGGATTGCCGGACAGATAAGTAGGTGAACATGTAATTGCGGGATGGTAATACAGTTGTAGAAGACGTGTTTGTATCAAAACTGCTTAAGTACGGTTGTTTGAGTCTAGTAAATACAATTCTTCAACGGGCCAACATGATCTATGAAGAATAGGAAGTTCCACCAAAAATCAAGGGACTCTAATCGTGCTACTTTATGAGGGGAAGAGAAACAAGAGTTCAACTCAACGGGCCACATGATCTATGAAGAATAGGAAGTTCCACCAAAAATCAAGGGACTCTAATCGTGCTACTTTATGAGGGGAAGAGAAACAAGAGTTCAACCGATAATTATATAAGCATCAGTTTGCTGAGCTGCGTGGGCAAGTTCCAGGCAGGATACTCAACCGCCCGACGGCCGAAGCGACTGACACACACATCCCCGAAGAACAACGTGGATTCAAAGTTGGTCGTGGGACAATGGACCCAATATTTGCTGTACGACAGCTTCAAGCTATTTTAATCCGGAACTAGTGTATTTCGCAGGTTTGTCTGTGGTTTCATTGTATTGCACTCGCCCCCTAATGTTCGTTTCTTGCTATAGCAAATAATATGATCATTCAACCTTGTCTTTGGGTTTTGCAGCGCTGAGTAAAGCCACTGACATAGTTGTTATATTCCGGTCTCTGGAACAGGCCACACTCCAGTACAGTAAACCCGCCGACAAAGAACGCTCAGCACTTAAACGTATCTATGGAATTTTCCGTTTATCTACAAAATCTCGATAAACTATATGACGCCTCGCTTAACATAGCTAACGCATCTGACACAGTCCAGAAAGACATGATTTCTGCCAAAAACCCCGTATTGTTCAACTGTAACACCCTTTCGTTGCCTAGCTGCTATGCCACCCGAAGGAAGCACGAGGGTTGGAATACTGTCAGGTTGCCTTAGCCTAGACAGGGGAATTCGAGAGGCACAGGTCCGAATCGAACCTTCTGGTCAGTGAATTCGCGCCCTAACCACTGAGCTATTACGTCACAAACACCAAGAAAGCACAGAGAAGCTAAATGCTTCACGATATACCTGTCGTATTAATTATATTGCTCCGTGGATACACTAATATTTCTTACTTAAAATTGGGAAACATCGCGCGTTAGTCAGTTACCAAGGGAGTGAAAAGATATATGGTCAGATCTTCCTGCGCATTCAACCGGTGATAGAAATCGACTCCATAACTGTGATATCTTGGTCGTCAATGCTCTGTGAAGAGGTGAATTGCTCGCACCATCTCGAATGTAAAATACTGCTCGTTTGTTAAATTTTTGACAGTATGCGGTAGAATAATACAAATAATACAACGAAGTAGCCTATCCTCTATATTCGCTTCACGGTCAAAAAGCCGTCACGCGGCGAACGTTTTTACATCAGTTCACCGGTAACTGACCTTGGTTTGCGAACTCTTCCGTTACATACAAAATCAGTTTACAGGGGAATCAGTTCACATTTCCAACGAGTTGGTACGCTCACCGAGAAGGAAAATCTTCAGAGGACTGCAACATACATACTCGATAAGGGTGTTCCCGTTCCTAAAGCAAGACTGACATGATTTGCCTCAGACATCCAACAAAAAACAACTATCTGTGTTCATAGAAGCATGCGTACAAACTATGTTGAATAACTTCCATTCAGCAAACCGTGCTTAAATGAGGTCCGAATGAATGAAGCACTCATGTTCATTAACCGAATGTGAAGTACAACGACGATACCAGGGATCAGTTGGATTGATAATCAAAACGCACAAGTACTTTTTATTGACTTGTATGGGAGAGTTTGATAAAGTTTGTTGGAGCCCATCGCCATGGAGCAGGTGTAGCATCCAAATTTGAGCCAACCTCATTTTCTACCCGAGCTTATTTGCACATAACTTGAGTGAACTACTCATTCGCACTGAGCACAAGATAGCCCAGTGGTTAAGGTGAGGATTTAATGGTCGGAAGGTTCACGGTTCGAACGCAACCCCGGCATATCGACTGCACCTGTCCAGCCTTGGGCAACCAGAGAGCATCTCAGCCCTCGTGCTTCTTCCGGGTAACATGGCAGCTAGACACCCAAAGTGTGTTACAGCCAAATGATTCGTGGGTTCAGTTCAAGAGATCAGCTGGGAGGGGGAGAACGCCAGGGTTCGGACCACTATGAGTGCCTTGAAGTCGGCTGCCGACCCTGGTAACCTGTACAACCGGGTTTCGTGAATGAAGACAACAAAAAGTCTTCCAAATACTTTGGCATGAAAAATCAAAACGGAGATCGGATCGTCTGATCATAAACACTATTATCCTTCCGAAGACAACTTCTGTTCGTCTTCTTTTAGAAATTTCGATAAGTGCAAGATCTTCAGTACTGGGAGTCATGGGTTTCGAAAAGAATGCTGGCGCAATTTACTAGCATGCTCTCAGAGGGATAAGGTGCCATTTGAGAAAATAACTCACTCAGTAAGTGCACGTAAGCATCGGGCCAGTGCTGTCTTGCTCTGGAAATGGCCTTCGAAGCCAAAGTGCGATTAGCAAACTCAATAACGGCAGAAAATTTAGTCCCCAGCTGAGGATGGAGGGCCTGCGAGCGTTTCAGATCAGAGGGTACCTTTCGCCCAGGGAGGAAAAGGCGCACCAATAAGGGGGACGCCTGGTCAGTCTACGGAGGGAGAAAAGCAGGGATGTAATTAAGTATCATTACACTTGAGTGACATTACGAGTTCCGATTGACGAAAATGATAACAATAATTAAGCTGTGCTTTGGTTTTCTCATGCTGCCGTCACCGGGTTTCCAATCTGGTAACCTGGCACCAAAGTCAGGACCTTCTGTTCAGGTAAAAAAACAATGGAGCTAACCAGTCACCTCAACAAACTTCCATCAAAAGCCGGTTCACGAAAAGATGTAACCCCATTCAACTAATCTGTCCGACAATACTGAGCTCTTACAAGCTGCATGCTGTTATGACAGCGGACCCACAAAACGTACACATCAACATCCAGAAACATGACGGTTGCCACCTTGGCTCACACACGACGTAATGAACTTAAAAAATCTTCTCGCGATTACGTCACCTATGGAGAATGACAGATAGTGCGGGGAAACCGCAGTTTTCAACACTAAAATGAGGTGAGCTGAAGCAACCGACTGTCCAATCTCCGAAGCTACTTCACCAAGGCTGCGCAGGAAACCGTCTAGTGACAGTAACCTGTCGCCTCAACTTATGGATACCTCGCACACGACCAAAGAAACAGTGAGTCATAAATAAAGACTACATATATGAGTACTACTAACTCTTTGAAAGCGGAAACGAATAGGATCACTACTGAGAACGACCTTGAGCCATGTGTAACAGCATTGGTAACCACAAGAACTCACTATCACCTGAATGCTATCTAACTGATGGTGGTCTAACAAGGTATTTCTACCTTCCGTATCTCAGTCATCCGCTGGATTCCGTGACGATTCTTCTCTACTCGTTTCCGCGTAGCAAAAAACAATCTGTCTGTGCGGTGACCTAGACACCAACATTGAAGGCATAACATCAGTTTTCAACACTGATACTTCACCTTACAACTATAATTTGTTCGATAGGCATACTATGAAAAATTAAAATGGATCGAGAATGGATTTAGTATTAGCCTAACACAGTTATTTCGAGGGTCTACACCTCCAGACACTTATTTAATCTGGATAGCAACTGGCAACAGGAAGACCATCGGCATCGTTTAGCAACCATATATTGCAGCTACCCCAACCAGGACAAATGAGAATCACGTGGTCTCTATCCTGAAAGTAGTCGCACCCACAGCACCCAGATTTTGGTAATCACTTTTATACTCTTTTACCAGAAAAAAGACTGGCCATCCCTCTCCCTCAGTCACTTTGAATTGGGAAAGAAAAACAGAACTGTTCGGCAAACGATGGTTCGACATGAGCAGCCGAATGCAGCCTCTGATGCTGGGCGCATTCCCTGGTGGCATTCCTCCTTGCACAATCGAAAACTGGCTTTTTAATTGTCGCGTTGCGGATTCATCGGCACTAGCGTACACCAAATAACGTTCTAAGACAACACTGGTCAAAGACCCGAGGAAGTCTCGGTTCCGCTATCCGAGGCGGTCGCGCCTCGCAGCCAACAACAAAACAACCCGCACTGTAGCCTGATACACACGTCCCTTGAGATCCCGGGATAACCCTCACTGATGCCATAGGTGTGTCGAATTAGCAAACGCGGTCCGAGCACTAGAGATTCCTCCTAATCTTGTTGAGTGGTAGGGTTAGTCGTTCGAAGGTGTTACTCACAAGCTGCTGCCACAAAAAGTGCGATGCTCAATGGGCGACGATAATCAAACAGGAGCAGTCTCCTGCCAGAAAACATCAGTATTGACATCCATACTATCCGGGTGATGCCCATGTCACATTGTTTCCACAACCCTCAACCCTCGACCTCGCTATGCAAACTGTCGCCTCAGAAGCGATATGGTCATCAGTGACTGGTGCGGCCAATCACTCTTGTAGGAGAACTTCTCACTCGTGGTGAGAACGCTTAGTTGCGGCAGACAAGGATAAGCTGCGTTCAGCAAGGATAGCTTCCAAACAGGACGTGGCTTAAGTCACAAACTTTACCCTCTAGCAGAAGACCCATGCTGTCTCCAAAAATGTGAACTCGAGATATTCCAGTGGTTAAAACGCGAAGTAACTAAACGGAACGGCTCACGCAACCCGTTGGCATAATTCTAGGGTAAGGATGTGGTAAGGATATTTCTTCCACTCCATCGTCTGCCTCGACACATTTCTTCCAAGACCAGCTGAATGGAGACAAGACCGAAAGAGTAAGTTATAAGGCGTTCAACATCCGACGGCTCAATCTGGCACCTCCAAGCGCCCTAAATGGAGCCACGAGACTAACAGAATAGAGGAGTAACGAATGGCATTAGTGCACCTGTACAAACGCAGATTGATGGTTCTAGGAGACTGAAGGGATAGATCATCATCATCATCATCATTGGCCCGTCTCGGGTCCCCACCCAGGAAGACGGCAGTGACCAGCGCAGCTGAGTTTGCTGGTAATGGCTTTTATATTTCACTGCCAAGTCAATTGTTGACCGCCTCTGGCTCTCTTCCACCCTTCACATGGTTGGGAGAAAAGAGCCCTTCGAGGAAGTCGGTCGGCTGGCGTGGCCAAGCCAGCACAACCTATGCAGTGTGATCAGTTCATCTATCGAGGGTGAGTTATTTCTCCCGAATACCATTCGACGTACTTCAGAATTGCTGATCCGGTGTTCCCACCAAATTCGTGCAATGCTCCGAAGACACTGATGGTCAAACACTGAAAGTCTTTTGACGTCTTCGGCGCGCAGCGGCCAGGTTTCTGATCCATGTAGTAATATGGAGCGCGCCGCAGCATTGTAAACTCGACCCTTGACAGAGAAGCTGATGTCACGCCTACGCCACAGGCGACGTAGGTTCGCAAAAGCTGTTCTGGCCTTCCCAATTCGGATGGAAATATCATCTTTCATGAGACCAACGGGACTGATACAGCTGCCCAGGTAAACAAATTTGTCTACTACCTCAATCGGTTGATCCACAAGCATGAGGCTACGGTTCGAACCCACCCATTCTTGCAGCAGCACTTTATACTTTGCAGGTGTGAAGCGCATACCAAACCGCGAGGCAGAATTATTTAGATTATTTAGTATTGTTTGCATTGCCACGGGATCAGATCCTAGAAGATCTATGTTGTCTGCGTACTCGATGTCTGTGAGCGGAGGCACAGGGAGCACTTCGACCTCACAGGCATTAGAGGCTGGTAGTGAGTCTTCCATGATCGTATCAATGACGAAGTTAAAGAGGAAAGGTGAAAGAGGACAACCCTGTCGGACACCACTTGATGTGGTGAACTCAGGAGAGAGCTTCCCGTAGACCTTTACACGGCCGCGGGAGTTGGCGTACAGCGCCTTAATGAGGTTCAAGAATTTATGGGGGACACCTTTGCTCCACAGACACTGCCATAGTGCTTGGCGGTCCACAGAGTCAAAGGCAGCTTTCAGATCAAGAAAAACAACCATTGTTGGTTGCTGGAAGCAGTGTCGCTGTTCCAGAATCTGTCGGAGGGTGAAGATATGGTCGATGCAACCTCTTGCAGGACGGAACCCAGCTTGGTTTTCACGGATCTGCCTCTCCCTGTGTTCAGTCAACCTTCGAAGGATAAGGCCAGAGAGCACCTTCGATGCCACAGCTAACAGGCTGATGCCACGGTGGTTTTCGCATAGCGTCCGTGTACCCTTTTTGAAGATAGGGATAACTGTCGACATGCCCCATTCTGCAGGCACTTGCTCTTCGTCCCACATAGTACCAATAAGCTTTGTCAAGTGGGTCACCAGGGAATTTCCGCCTTCTTTGAAGAGGGCTGGATACAGACCGTCCGGTCCTGGTGCCTTCTCACGTTTCAGTGCGGCTACTTCGTACCTTATTTCTTCTTCCGAAGGGCGATCAAGGTTTACATTCCATTCGCCCGTATGCACTATCTCCACCGGCTGTGTTGCAGGAGGCCAGCTGAACTGCTCTTCGAAGTGTTCGGCCCATCTCTCCAGTCGACGTTTTTGCGAGTGAATTAATGAGCCATCTTTTTCACTTATCGTTTCGCTGACCGTTGCTTTCCTAGGGCCAGTCGATCGTATCAGTTGATAAAGGACACGGCTGTTTCCCGTAGCAAAAGCCTTCTCCATCTCCCGAGCTTTCGATGTCCACCAGAGCTCTCGGTCTTTCCTTAGACTCTTCACTATTTGGCGTTTGAGGGATTTGCGTGCGCCGTCGTACTCGTTGCCTGCTGGTATGGCTTTCCTGGCATCAATCATGGATAACGACCTCGACGACATCCAGTGGTCCCGTGGTCGAATTGGAGAAGTCGGGCAGGCAGCACTGAACGCCGCTAGTATAGCTCCTTTCACATTTTGCCACGCTTCATCCACATGTTCACTGCCACCACAGTATTGTTTTACTGTGGAGAGTTGTTGGGCTAGCTCAGATCGATACTGTTGAGCTATGGCAGTTCTTCGAAGATAGTGGATTGGCACGTTTCTTGCCGACTTGCGAGGGCCTGAAGGGAAACGAACTGTCAGGCGTGCGCGCACCATGGCGTGATCGGAATCAAGTGGTGTGCCCCAGAAGGAACGGCAGTCTTGAATTGTGGCTCTCCACCGGTGACTGATGGCCACGTGGTCCAACTGGGTCCACGGTTGATTTGTAGTTGGCGGCCGCCAGGTTACGCGGTGCGAACGTTTATGTTGAAAGTTCGTACTTGCCAGAAACAGTTCGTGATCAGCACACAACTGAAGGAGGCGATCCCCGTTGTCTGTTCGGCGAGCATCGACTCCGAATCGACCACCCAAATGTGATTCCAAGGAGCTCAGACGACCTACTTGAGCATTCAAATCGCCTGCAAGGATCACAATGTCAGTGCTTTTTGCCTGACGAATGAGCCTGGATAGCTCTCGATAGAAAGTATCCTTCTCCGCATCAGAACTGCAGTCCGTCGGGGCATAAGCCGACACGACAAACAGGCACCGCTTTTTATGCCGCGAGGCATTGAGCTTGATTGAACTGGATAACCGGACGGCGCAGAGACGACTGTTCACTGGGATCCAATCCAGCAAAGCGCGTTCAGCTCTGGGGCTGAGTGCAACTCCCACGCCATATATTCCACGAGTCATCGCTTCTGGGTCACCAGACACACGGAGGGAGAAATGTGAAAGAGCTGAGTTCATCCTTGGCGTTCTGAGATGCAGAACCACGCTCGGGTCTTGTATGCGTGTTTCGGAGACACAGCATACATCGATTTTAAGGGAGTACAAGGTTTCAGCAAGCATTGCCTGTTTGCCAATTTGACATAGAGTACGGACGTTAAAAGCTCCTATATAGAAAGGATCTCGTGGATTTAGAAAGGTGTTATTTTGTTTAATGTTTGTAGGCAGCGAGGAGCATAAGGCCCTTCGGTCAGATGACTGATAGTCAAATGGCCCAACGACATTTGCTTGTGCAGTGGGAAGGGGTTGGGGAGGGACACCGATGGACACTGAACTGCGCGGGCAAATGATACTTCCCGGTTGCCCAGGCCGAGGAAGGGGGTTTGGTTGAGGCACCCCACCTTGAGCCTTCGACTCAAAAGTCTGACCCACGAGGTAGTGGGAGAGTGTGGGGTTTTGTTCGGGGACCCTGACCCTAGCCTCTGACTCAAAAGTCTGATCCACGAGGCAGTGGGAGAATGTAGGGTTTTCTTTGGGGACCCTGCCCGGAGCCGACGACTCAACAGTCTGACCTGCTCGGCTACAGGGGGTTGGCCTAACCTGAGGGCGCAGGGAATAAGGCATTACTGTCTCATTCCTGATGCGGCTGCGCACAGCAGGTGCCTTTTGAGCAGCACCAGGCTCTTTGGTTTTAAGATAATGCGCTGGCGGTCACGGTCAACCGTTGGGCGATCAGTGTTCGGTTTTTGGGGCCGACCTTTTCTAACGTGTCCTTCCTCGGGGGAAGGCAGCATCGCTGCTCCCACAAACATGGACATGCTGGTCGCCTGGGGGAAACACCTTACTGCCTTCACAATCCTGTCGCAGAGGACAGTACGACTTTACCCACAGACCGCCTCGTAGCCCGATCACTCGTGGTACGGGGTCTCGCTGCACTTGGTCTGGCTGCTCCCCTTTGACCTTCCTGGCATGACTACACCTTGTGGAACGAAGTTCCAGCCAGTGTGGCCCACGGGATCATTGCAGCACCACCACGTCAAGGTGGTAGCTTTAGGTCGGGAGAAGGGATAGAGCATGCGAACCACTCTGAGAATGTGCGAAAATTTAATAATAGTCGTTCAGCTATAACATGCTTTCGGTGCCTAGATGCTATGACAACGGACGGAAACACGAGGGCCGATACTGCTAGTGCCCAAAAGTACATAGGATCAACAGAGATGCAGAGGTCAGGTTTGAACCACGGGCCTTGCGTTCGGTAAGCTCGCGCTCTGACCACTGAGTTATCTCGAGCTCAAACACTACGAAAATTAATCCAAGTGATACTCATAGGCCCACACGCATTTGGTGAACAAAACAACCATTTTGTATTGAGAGCTCTCCAGAAGCTTCCGCACACAAAGCGGTGTCCGTCAGGGATGCCCACTCTCTCCATTCCTTTTTAACCTTGTGATCGATGAAATACTGAGACGAACGCTGGAGGGTCTCCCAAAACCTGGTGTTCAAATAGCCTGTGAAGAAAACCTTGTCGATCTGGAATATGCAGACGACATCGTTCTCATATTCGAAGAGGCAGAGAAGGCGCAAGTATTCTTGGGTGAACTGACCAAATTCATCCCGTCCTTTGGTATGCACTTTGCACCCATAAAGTGTAAGGTCATGCTTGTGGACGTGCAGTCACTGAACACGCCCCTTACAATCCAGGGAGAGGTACTGGAAGTTGTGGAGCGTTTTACGTACCTTGGAAGTTGTATTAGTTCTGATTGCAGTGTGACAGATGAGGTGAATGCACGAATCTGCAAGGCTCGGGCCGCGTTTGCTAACTTGAGACACCTATGGCGTCAGAATGGTTTATCCCTGAATCTGAAGGGACGTGTGTATCAAGCTACAGTACGGGCTGTTTTGTTGTATGGCTGTGAGACTTGGCCTATTCGAGCAGCGGACCTGAGACGTCTTCAGGTGTTCGACAATCGTTGTCTCAGAACCATAGCTCGTGTGGGTTGGTGTCAGCGAATCCGTAACGAGGCAGTTAGAAAGCGTGTTTTCGGTTGTGTAACGGGTACTTCCATTGAAGAATGTGTCCAGCACCAGAAGCTGCGTTGGTTGGGACATGTGTTACGTATGCCGAACCATCGTTTGCCGAAGAGAGTGCTGTCTTCCATGCCTAACTCACAGTGGCGTAAACAGAGAGGTGGCCAACCCTTGACTTGGCAGAGGAGTATGAAGGAGATCACGAAACGCTTGGGTGCTGTCGGTGCTACTCGCCTTCCAGGATGGGGACCGCGTGATCCTCACTGTGCCTGGTTGGAGACACTACAAGATATGGCTGCCAACCGATGTCAGTGGCGTTCTTGTTGTCAGTTTCTGTCCAGATTGCCTGAGTGAATGTCTGGAGGTGTAGGCACCTCGGAATGATTGTGGTAAGCTAGCACTAAGTCCCTCCCCCACCCACCTTTATTCTTTTCTTTACAATAAGGCTTTCAAATAAATCATGGTTGTACGGCAGTGAAGCATCGGTGCTGAACACTGATGTCATGCTGTCGATGATGATGATGATGACAACCATTGAGGAAAAGCAGCTCGCTCATCTATACAAAATGATGTAAGAATCTTTGGGATGAACATTAACAACAAGTCAACTTGCCACCCTCAATTACACAATCGGGATATGAACCGCGACGGAGACATTATAGTTAACTTGAAACTTTTGAGGGCTTCAGAAATATGCGAAGCACTTTCACCCTACACCACCACCATTCTGCCGCTCCCGATGAAATCTCATCTGCCCTGTATAAGGATGGAGGTGAAATCCTCAGCTGGCGCCTGTCTAACTCACTTTACATCGACTTTCTCACAAGGAAGACGACCGAGTAAGCACCCGGGCGTCCCTTCCCGGGGACATTGGAACATAAACGGAGCCTCGCATCAGGTACACATTCATAGTGCAACATAAGAATAGGTGAACGAACTGTGTCCCCAGCACCACACGGCTTCTGTTCAAGGGTGCACTTCTGGCCTTTGTACAGCCAGGGGAAGTGTCGAGAGCAAAACCGTAGGCCCCTGGAGTGTGGGTCAACTTTGTCAGCTCACCTCGTCGGACCTGGTGCTTGATAGATGCCGCTTCTCAATCCCTTTGATATCCAAAGGTCGGTACACCGATTCGGTGGTACTAAACACTGAAATAAAGTCCATTTTCTCCTCCTGGCTTGTGAAATCTCTTTACGGCCGGAAAACGCTCATGTCATGGTGTCATCAATGGGTCCACGCAGCATTGTGTAACAAACCCGAATCTTGCTATCCACGTCCTGGTGATACCAAAGCCTGAGCTCTATGATCCCACATGCCTCTATGGATTGAAGAGTTTATCCCAGCTAATTGGAATAAGTCGACAGGTGGGTCCATTTTCAAAAAAGTACTCTCGCTGAGCGCGGAAGTGACAAGGAAACCAGCCTGCCCCAACTGTAACTAGACTCTGCATCATTTGTTCTATGCAATCTTACGAGAGCGCGTGAAGACGGGGACCACATACCCACACACCATTAAGTGTTAGAGCAACGGCATAGGTATAGGCCACCCTATAATCTTCATCTTCCTTGAATTCAGGAGTACTTTGTGTTAACAAAGCTTACCTACAAACCGTTGTGTCAGGCAAGAGTATTCACTATATTTTTGCTTAATTTTGTCACTGATGAGTTAACGAGGTGAAGACACCTCTCTTGTTACATCATCGCGTGTTCCCTCTCCTACCCCATACTCTCTTGCTGCAGGTGTGTGCATCACTCTCAGCCGTAGCATCTACATTTCATTCAGCTTCTATTGTTCGTTTGGTCTTTAAAGTTCGCGCAATGAAGCAAGGAAACAAGTGGCTCTTGCTCGTCCCCTGGGTTCCCTCTGCATACATGAATGTTGCCTGTCAGAACCAAGAATCCCCGAAGCAAGCATTGTAACTGGAGTGAATGCCCTCTCGCTGTTATCCACTTCCTGTCGGGCACCTACGATGATGCGAATGCTTTGCTGTCGTAAAACCACAAAGTTTATCCAATAATATTAAAAGCCTTAGAATATGAGAAAGAGTGGGTGAAGGAGGGGACCCGGTGCCGATTTACCGCATGCATTCTGAAGTGCCCCCACCTCCAAGAGCTTCATCAAACGATCTGGAGTCCGGCAGCGACCCTCCACTTTCCGACAACACGAACGGTTCTTCTTCCAATTTTCAGCCAAGCGCAGGTTGTGGGCTTACGAGGACCTTATCCTGGAAGGCGGACCGCAACAACATTTGAGCTCTTCGCAAAGTTCCACGCCCTCCTGCCAACTCATAAGTTGTTCACCTCGCAGTTTGCGCCATTCTTAAGAGGCCACGGAGGACAACACCAATCTCGACAGACGATGTTCCGGCATGCGTAGCACATGGTCCAGCCACCGCAGCTGATGTTGCTGGATGTTTTCCACCACAAAAGTCTCCGCTGCACTGCCCATTTCCAAATTACCTTGTTGATACCACCCGATATCAGTGGCAAAAAGCTGAAGACGCCTCACATCATCTGTCCGCAGAAACCATATCTCGCAAGCATACATCAATGCGGCCCTTACCGTAGCCTGTTCCATGCAACTCTTGAGACTCAGCAATATGCCATTTTGAAATCAATGACGGGCATCTGATTTGTCAAAATCCCGCTTGTTTTTCACTGGTCAGGATTTCGGGTGTCGCCGTAAAACAACGAAGAATCAGTGACAGCAGAAACCTCATTGCAAGAAGAATCAAACTAACCCCCCCCCCCGGTCACTGGATTTCAATGTGAGTAGCCTTTTTGAAAATGGGCATTACTGTCCATTCAGCCCGGTTGCCTGAGTAGTGCTTGGATATCCCCAGTGACCACTAATGTCCGACATCAGACCATCCGCCAGATGTTCGAGGAGCTGGTTCCGACGGGTTTGTTTGATTTCTGGATCCACTAGCTTCTCAATGGATAAGCGAAGTGTGCGCATTTTGCACAGACCTGAAAAGCGCAATGAAAAGCTGCAGCGCATGGCTGTATGATATGAGCCCATGCGGCAGCATGTAGTGATCAATCTTCGACACCCGCTACTGATGGTGATTTGACCTATCTGGATTCTGGACTGGTTTGTTGGAGCGCACTACGTTACCAAGTGGTTTCCACTGTTCCGGAGAACGGTACTGCTAAAAAACAGTTGGCACATGCCTACTGCAGGTGCTTCATTTGTCGTGCCTTTCGTGTCCAACCCTGGACGACCACCCAATCGGTCCTCAGGAGCACTATTCTGCCTACCTGAATGCTCATATCATCAGGCACCACAACGATCTTCTAGCTTCTAGTACTTTGCAAAGAACAATTAGTGTCATAGAAATTGTCCTTAGAAGGTTTAGAGCTAAAGATGACGACTCTCAGATCTACTGCCGATATAAAGCTGAAACTACGTACTCTTAAGTTCATCAGAGTACGGATCTTTGGAGGTGAAGAGTACTTAATTCAAGGAATGAATCCGGCACCCTAAGCCACTGTAGATGAATAATATGACACACATGAGCTTGGGAGAGCTCAGTGGTTAATACGCTAACCTACTGACTAGAGGGTCCGTGGCTCGAAACTGACCTCTGTATCTCAACAGCCCCCATTTGGGCTTGGGAATACTGGCAGTCTCAGCCCCCGTGTTGAGTTACCATCCGCCAAAAAGAGCTTTGTTTTCCGTACCTGGTTCGTAGTGGAGAAACCCTAGGGACAAAACATAACAGAAGGAAACGAAAGAGTTCACGAAACCTAATGCTCTCAGTGTTATTTGCCTCTCAGGATGGAGACCACGTGAACCCGTGACATGACGGCTAACCGATGTCAGTGGCGTTCGTGCCGACGATTCCTATCCATGTCTGCCTGAGTGTTGGTGAAGACGCCTCGGAAATTTGTGGTAGGCTAGTCCTTGATAAACTTGCCTGTCCCATTTTTCCTGTTTGCGTTATGAAGATACTTTCAAACAAACTGATAGTTATAGGACAGTAAGTAACCAGTGTTCTTTTCTCACGTATCTGTCAGCGATAGAAAATGCCTGAATTATAGTATAGGCAGCCCCAATTAGAAATCAGAGTAGTAAGTGAAGTTTCTTTTAAAGATAATTGTCATGAAATTGTGTGAGCTTGCAACCAAACAGAATAATCCTCTGATACTTAAGAAATCGCACCTGACGCCAGAGCTCTTTATAAACTGGTTATACTGGTTTGGATAGACCTTTCTAAACCACCGTAAGGTGGGTGGTTCCAACCCGAACTGTGTCAGTGTGCTAGTAACCTTCTGGGTTTGAGCAGCGTAATTCAGTATCACCAGGTCCGGTTTGGCCAAATAGGGAGTACGGCCCTGGTTACTACGCACACATGGCAAATCGAACATAAAAAATAAGAACCGGTTAAGAATGTCGCACAAACTCGGACGACCATAACATACCGTGAATAATTCGGTAACCTTTGCGTGGTTCAGCTCGACATCTTCAGGGAGGTCAGTGAGTATGATGGTACGATGGTAGACAGAGGGGTCCCAACTTGGGAGCGGGTCACGGCGTCGTACGCTTAGACCTAGAAACTAATGAAAAACGTTGTTCGGCCTACCGTCTTCGGATAATTCAAGCTTGCTGGACATGGAAAGAGCGTGCACAACAACGGAGTGATCCTGGGTGAGACGCTGAACCTTTTTGAATTTCTCGATTATCCCCAGCTTCACCCAACCGTCAGTGGAAGATTTAACTTGATTCAGCATGAACTGATCTTTCAGTATGTTAGCATCGGAGAAATAAAATTCACATTGCTCTCTTATTTGAGTGACAGCATTATCCATACCATCGAAAACGTTCTCCTTGTCCTGGGAGGGAGTGTCGACTATTTGAAGCTCTGACCCCATAACATCCACAACTGAAAGATGTTAACCAAAATAACAATGGATAAACTGACCCAGAGGAACCTCCATCTGAACTCCCTCGCGGGCCCGCCACTTCCAGCTTCAAATCACCTGGTTTTAGAGTGTTGGTGTGTTTAGAGCAGGCTTCAGTTCAGGGCGTATCACGTAGGATGGGACAAAGTCATTGATCTTCAAGGTTTTTCAGCTGGGCTTTACTCGCACTAGCCGAATAAACCCCGAGTTATACAGTACTGGAGAGTGGTAATTTTCTGGGCTTTCGTCTTGGTAAACCTTATGAAAATGCAAGGAAATGGCTCGTATGGGGCAGAAACTTACAACTCATACCAGTTTTTAGATGCACAATGCCGTTATCTGCACCACCTTGCCTGCAAAACTATTAAAGCATATTTTTGTGAACCAAAATTAACCTAAATCTACGTTGGTTTTCTCAATTTGTTTTAATTAGTGAGAAAATTTTCAAGCTCAGAGGACACATTCATTAGACAAAACTTTTTACATTTCGGGTAGTAGCTGCGTGGAATGACCTTCCTCCAACGGTTGTACACGCTCCTTCTAAAACCCAGTTCAAAGCACTATTAGAGATTTATTTATGCGAATCGTCGCGCTGACGAGCATACTGCCCCGCGCTGAGAACATAAAGATCAGTGCTACACACTTTTGGCACTTGTGCCTTTCAAGTGAACGACAGCCACTGACCGACAAGAACAAAAGCAACCCGGGAAACTTGGGCAAAAGCTTCGATCCTGTGTATCAATCTGTGAATCCGTGAATTCAAAGTGTTCCGCACTCATTGAACAAGCTCTGTTGGACAATTCCCGCCTAGTTGGATTTTACTGTGGCAGCTGATATGCATTCTGTCCCGAAAAACTTCGGGAAATTAGATGGCCTTTACCTGCCGTCAAAGTAAGCTCACTTTAGCCAGGAATACTTCTCCAGATGGCTGCACATAGCGTTGTTTCCGCATGTAGTAGGTCTCGACCGAACACACGCGATTAGCCATTTTGGATACGTCCTAAAAGCGACCAATAAATCGCCTGTAGACACGCTGTACAGCTTTCTGATCACGGATGGCATGGGTACCAGCGTCCGGAAGTCCAACAGATTCACCCATGCGTTGGTGGCACAAATACGGTGTCGTTTTCAGATGCAACATCATGTTCTTCTACTTTCGTACTGGATAAGCCGTCAGTAAGCTCATGTGTATCATATAGCATCCATTTAGCTTTGGTTACGGGCACACTGTAAACAGCGGGCACACATTCCACCGTATGGCCCGCCTGGACAGTGACATACAGTCATGCAAACCTGGGCAATATCTGCAACGCCATACAGAAGTTGTCAATGCGGCTGACGTAAAATCCTGAATGTTGTCCGTCGAGTGACTACTTATGCATGTTCTCTCGTTTTGAGGCACTCGGGGCCGCGACACCCAAGTCTGGCCTACTGTAGTGTTCACACAAACATGGTGAGGTCAACCTACGTTGACCAGCTTATAGCTCGTGGCGTGAGCACCCGAGTGCTTCCAGATTAGTGGCACTTGCACTGGAGAATGCACACACTCCTTCTGCCCGGCGATGTGGCTTCCTTCCATTCACTTTTTCTCTGTATTTAGAGACAAGTCGATTCGAAGTATTAAGAAACACTCCATAGATGTTTTCTTAGTTTGCCTTTCAATCCAGCAACAATAGTTGCCGGATTCCAATCTGCCCCAACAATGGACACCCCTTGCACTTGTTCCCTAGCCACCGCCGACAGCGTTTGATGGCCGCGTAAACAGCAGGCCCGAAAGGTCGATAAGCTTCGGGGGCTGGAGTTCAAAAAGGCCAAAGCCACCATTAGGCAGTTAATTAATCAGGGCGAGCCTCGCTGCAACGAGGCTGAACACCCCTAAGTGATGACCTGTTGTCGGTGGTAGAGGATATAGCGTCTCAACTCAGGTGAAGTCCAGCGACAAAGTCTTCAGTTTTTATGTTCTCTGTGACTTGTCGACTAGTTACAGTGAACGCTAGTGTGCAACGGATCGCGAATCATACCACGACGACTGTTGTGATTGTGAAACTTGCACGCCCTGCTTCGATGCTCCTCGAGATTGTCCTAAAGATGATTCCACGGATGAATAATTTATTTTCGGTTCTTAGCCACCGGCCCGTCCAGAAAACGCAAACGTTTGCTTAGCAAGTCGTCTTATGCGCTTTACCAGGACCGGAGCACAGTGTGTATCGAAAATCTGTTTGCGCCCGAACGTTTGGCTCCAGACAGGAGCTAATAGGTAAGCGTGAGTAAATGTCTGACCACAGGGGGTTTACAATGGAGGGCTCAAGCTAGAAGAGTACCGTCGTCTCCGACGGGACCTACTTCTTACTTACGCCCTGTTTGAACAAAGCTTGGCAAACAGGTTTTTTTACCGTTGACCCAGCAAGCACCCGGCGAGGAAGTAAGTGAGAAAATTTTCAAGTTCAGGGCACACACATTCATTAGACAAAACTTTTTTCATTTCGGGTAGTAGCTGCGTGGAATGACCTTCCTCCAACGGTTGTACACGCTCCTTCTAAAACCCAGTTCAAAGCACTATTAGAGATTTATTTATGCGAATCGTCGCGCTGACGAGCATACTGCCCCGCGCTGAGAACATAAAGAGCAGTGCTACACCCTTTTTTCATTTGTGCCTTTCAGGTGAACGACAGCCACTGACCGACAAGAACAAAAGCAACCCGGGAAACTTGGGCAAAAGCTTCGATCCTGTGTATCAGTCCGTGGATCCGTGAATCCGTGAAGAAGAGAACTACGATATCAGGTGAATCATACAAGCCCAATCAGCTCCAGGCTGTTTGTCTGTCATGTATTTCATGCAGGTCTCGTACTTCTTGAAGACTTGTAGTCATTAGACACACAGCTGCAACATATCACGCAATGCGCATCAGCCGCTGGGGATGGCATTGTGTAAACAATCCTCAACGAAATTTTTGTCGCCGAAGTGCTCCATTCATAGGGTAGGCATTGCTCCCAGTTTGATGGCCACTTGCCTCATAATTATATTTTGATAACATTACTTAATCTCCTCTCATTTCAGGACGTCAGCAGCTCAGTGAGAAGGCAATACGCTTCCCGGCAAGACATGCGCACTAATCAAAGCGACCAAAACAATCCAAATTTTCATGTCTTAAAATTCGACTGTTTTCCCCTGTAGAGGTGGATGGGTGTGCCTGGGCCAGCTGATTGAGCATGGTGAACCACTAGCCTCATGTTAGTCATGTGCATCGGCTCTCTTTGTTCAGCTATCCGCTATAGTCAATGTAAGTTTAATGTGGCCACTTGACTGAGCATCATGGAATCCTAGCTAGGTGTCAGTCATGTGCGTCAGCCGGGTTCTTTCAGCCGTCCGCTAGTACGGCTTACATGGTCGTCCTGGCATACTTTGCCGGTTACAGTGGACAGCTTTGATATTTAGGTCATCAAATCTATTGGTCTGGTATTTTTCCAACGCCAAATGGTTTATCCAACAATAGTGAATGCGCCCCCGAGATGATAAATCGGAGTACCGGTAAACGCAACCCCTTGGAATATTATTTTGTACTCAACCAGTTAAACAGATATAAGTAGCATAAGGTATTTCCACAGCTGCATCCACGCATCTTACCTCCATGCAGTTTCGAGAAAAGCTCGGTTAAATATTTAAACTGCGGAATTGTTGGCGAGTTGCGCCTATTGTAAGCCACGCACTTTTTACCGCAATTCGCGATGTCGTGTTTCATTAGGCACTGTATTCACGGTAGATGTTGATCGACAGCCTTGAAAAGTCGCTCACTTGAACAAATCCCCCATACAGGTAATTTGCGGAACAACTCTCTCTGCATGAACACTCTACACTATAAATTTGTAACTTTGAGCGCATCGTAGCTTTCGAGAATTCAATTCACGGTGCATATAGTGATGGCCAACACCCAGTACGCCACTGCAAAGCTCAGAATTTTTCACTTCGGAAAATATCACAATGAAACGAGCCTCACTAATCTTGTATATGAGACTCATATATTTTTTCGTTGTACAGATCAAGTAGGCTGCTCAAGCAAATTCGGGCACAGAAAATAAGCTTTTGCGGACACGGCCATGGGCATGCCGGATAACAAAATTTTACCCACAGTAGTGTGAGGTGCTTCCCATTTGAATTTAACAATCGAGGACCGGCTCGTTCAAAAAACGATATTTCATAATGCCAGGGACATTTGCATTGTCCACTGAATTGCGACAACGCATGCTGGATAATTCTGAAGTTGCGTGATAAATCACAGGTGTGAAGCGATTTTTTGTGACCTCCGAGTGGGAAAGATTAGACATTTCGGGTTTTCAGGTTACCCTATCTTTCCCGAAAGAGAGATTATGGCCAAGTGCGGCACTGGTCCGCATACTTGTTGCAAAAGACGAAATCATGGGCAACCCAAAAAATCAAGCAAAACGGCCTATGAAAGAGAACTAAATGGTGGTTAATGGCCAGTGGCTGCAACACTTCTGAATATGATTTCCGTCCGCATTTAGAGCTTCCGATGGCACGAGCGTTTCCGCATGAAATGGTGCCTCTTCCATCCTGAAAACTTTTTTGTATTTTACATTCCCTCTTGGAAAGAAAGGCGAACAACGCGGCAGCGCGACCAATTTTTAATAGCAAATGGGTTAGGATTGTTTTCGCCCATGCATATATTAGGGGTACGAATGGCAGATATCCGGCGCTTCTAACTGCCTTCCACAATCCATAGACCCGTAAGGAGAAGACCATTATTCATTTTAGTGGCCGTTTCAGATACGTTCAGCACGCGTAGATGATAAACCACTTAGCGCATTCCTGCAGTGGNGGGTTCTTACTCTCTGCCATACACAACCCTGGAACCCCAGTTGAGTGGAGAAGCGTTTTCTCGTGTTAACAAACCAGCCCCGTGTGTTCAATTTTCCCGTGGAAATTCTCCGAATGAACGGTGCCAGACAGGTAGATACCCAACTCCTTGCATCTTACCAGTATATAGTGTAACGACCTTCGTTGGCATGTAGCAAGCAGACGTATATAGAGCTCTCTGATGTCAATTGATTTAGGTCATTTTTGTCGTTAAAAGGGAGTTGCCAGCACCATATGCAAAGCTCCAACTGTTGTAAACCCACGGGATTCTCACTGCCACCAGCGCGGCGAAGGGGCATGCGGCACTATTTCTGACCTGAGAAGGCTGGTCTGAATGCGGACCGGTGACTATTGGCTTATTGCATGCATTATGGGTTGACATTACGATCACTTAATTGAGGTCGTCGAAAAATCTAAGCTTACGGCATCCGAGCCTAATTCTTTGCCCTGGTCAAGCTAATTCTCCTGCTTTTAAGTTATCCTGCTAGTAACTTAGGGGCAAATTGGTGGTAATCTCAGTTATTAAATGGCTGTTGGTCACCAGGTGCTTCAGAAACTTTGCCTCAGAATGCGCTTCATCGGTCAGCACCGTGTGCTCTTGCGGCAAACAAGCCTAAAACTATCTGACGTTTGTGGCCACCGGACTTAACAAATGCTTGCTATCAGGCGAATGTTCACAAAAATCCGCCACTTTTACTCCAATTCCGTTTATGTCTCAGCAAACCTTCAAGGGGAGGAGGCTGACAAACGGCGCCCCGTGCAATCCCACTCTGCATAGTATGCTAGTAGGCCACAAGGAATCGTCCCTTAGATAGTACATAGTGGGTTTGTTCTTCAGGCACTGTCATGCGCACTTTTAGACAGCATCATTATTTTTTTAATGAAAGCCAATGCATTTCATCCGTTTGGACTAAGGAATACGTAAATATGTGCGCGTTCTACATTTGCCCAAATATTATTCCCCCGCTGGAAGTACTAAAGTGTTCTTTATCGCAAATTGGTCATCTCATGGGTGGCATGACGGATCCCCCTCGGCGCCTGTTTTAGGATCGAGGGCGTGCCACATTTCCGTGGACAAAGCCGTGCCTGCCTCAATTGTTGCCCGAAACAGTGTATCGCAGCTGGACTGCACACATGTAAGCAACAGTATGAGTCATAAGAGGAAGCTCTTTATCCCACTGCAACGAATTTCACCCGAAAAATTTTGATTCTTGCGTCTTTGCCTTCTTTGTAATACTCGAATAAACGTTTCTGTAGAGAATTCCCTGCACGCTTTCAGGAGAGGTTCATTTCCAGATATCTTTGCGGCCCCAACTCCAGCCTTTTATCACCAGATCTGCGTCACGTTTGGGCAAACCTATTCCAACCATTTCCCACAGAAGGTGCAGGTCGCCTTCATCTGAACCCTGGCGGATGCCGCAATCCAAGCTGAGAAGGGTATCCGCAGTGAGCGGAGGAAATGAAACTGGAAGATATCAAGTTGGGTGGGTCCTGGAATATGGCAGAGTGCGGTAAAAATGAGTAGAGTTGTGCCGAGGTATCAAGCCATTCGATCCACCCCTACTTGGTAGACGGTAGATTCCAGTCTCTAGACTCCAGTCGTATTACTCAGAGTTTGCTGAAAGGGACGGGACATGTCGTTTGGAGCCATTTAGTGGCGCTTCCTCCACATGGTTCTCAAAAGAAATTAACGCGAATTTCCCGCAGACATGGTAGTCACTGGTGCGGGAAATGCGCCCGTCTGTTTGTGGTTCGCTCCCTCTAGATGGAAACCAACGTGGAATCAGTGCTTCGACCGAGTGGAATATGTATTTTAAGCTATTTTGTTTGACTAGCACGAGGTACGTGCCTTTTAGCCATCCTTGAACTTGATTCGTTCAGGTTATCCCGGACCAGTGCGAGGCAATCTTAATATTTCAGTATGGCTCTGAGAATCTTAGACACCCGGCCGTTTGACGTCTCTAACTCTGAAGCTTTTGACTTTCAGTATACATTCCGGAGATGAAGACATACAGAAATTTATGGCTCGGGTGTTATTTGGTGATCCACCTTTCACCGAGCTTATGGATTAGGTTACGAAAATTGCTATCCCTAATCACACTGACATCAGTGTTACGCATTCAAGTGGACAATTGTTGAGTAAATGCTTTACTTTACATTAGTCCAAACGTTCACTAATCCCGGTCTCTGTGACTGGCCAACAGAAACATATATCAAAACCCTATTGGACCCTTCTAGATGACGTTGCATTGGGGCCTGTATTCCTTACATCAAATAAGTGCTTTTGGCAGCTTCCATCAGAAAAGCTTTCGTTAACATTGCGGATGGCCAGATCAAATTTATTGCCCGTCCACGCCTGCCCTGTACTCATTCCGCTATCTATGGTAGCGGCTTCAATCTCACGTCCTTCGATGTCACTGATCCAATTGAACTTATACAGCATTGCGGTCTGGGTCTCCCGACTTAGATTGGTCCGTTGCGCAGGTAGTGTCTGTAATATGTTATCACATTTACCATTTTTCCTGAACTTAAACTACACTTTATAACTGTCGTACATATTTTATCATGACGTTTGTTTTAATGTTACGAATACACAATTTTCCGGTGCGGCCTGCTGACTTCTTGCTGAACTGTTTTTTGACTGCTGAATCAGTGGGACTAAATCTATGTGTTTGTGTCAACTGTTGAACCTCACAATAAATCCATGTGACATTTTTTAGCCGTGAATAATTCTCCTATCGTGGAATATATCACTCACGCGTGAACACATCCGTGGGAAATTTCGACGAGTGAATATTTCCTTTCACAGCCGGCTACTGCATTTGGATCTACACATTCGTGAGTCCTCATTTGACTACTCATTTTTTTCCATTGTGATTTTGTCATTTTGTATTGGGTACTTTGCTTGTTAATTTATCCGAACACGCTGATATGGTCCTAGTCCACTACACATACACCTTCAAACACTCATTCAGGCAATATGGACAGAAACTGACAACAAGAACACTACTGACATCAGTTGGCAGCTATACTCTCTAGTGTATCCAACCAGACGCAGTGGGGATCACGCGGTCCCCATCATGGAGACGGGTAGCACCGTTTAATTTTCGCGTAAGCAAGGCTTCTGAAAAACATAGACACCCAAAATGTACAACTTTGTTTACGTTAAGTTGCCTGACTTCCGTGCACGTGATCCGAGGCTATGCACTTCGCAATGTAACCCGGAGGTCGAGTCCAGTGCATTCAAATCTCAATTTTCTGAGTTACCCCTCCAACTGAATGAACTCACCAAACTCATTGATCGCCCTCAACAGCATAAACGATCTAGGTCTCGATCCCACAGTCGTGCGCCCAAGCACAGTGACCAACATGGCTGGTGCTAATACCACCGTCGGTTCGGCGACCGCGCTATCCGGTGCACCATGCCTTGCAATTTCTCCACAAAGCCGTCGAATTCGGGAAGCGCCATGGTCGGCCAGTAACGGCTCCTCTACCTGTCGCCTGTTCTTCGTATATGACTGCTCCACGTCATTGAATTTCTTCATCGATACCGGTGCTGAGGTTACTGTAGTTCCTCCTATACGTGAACATAACCCACAGCCGGTGACATATACTCTGCAGGCAGCCAACGATACGAGCATTAAGACCTATGGTGAAAAGCTTCTTACTCTCGATCTAGGTCTTCGCCGTCAGTTCCTGTGGGTGTTCACAGTGGCCGACGTTGAAAAACCCATTACTGGTTTGGACTTCCTCACGTCATTTGGTCTGACGGTTGATCTCCACAGACGGCAGTTGCTTGACAATTCGACGACCCTATCTATAAATGGCAAAGCTTCATCCATTATTTCTATTGAAATCCGCCCAGCTTTGCCGGATAATCGTTACACAGCACTGCTTCGTCAATTTACAGAGATCCTGAAACCTGTTTCCAAGACCACTCTCAAAAAACACGATGTTTTCCACCATAACTCGACAAAAGGCCCACCGACCGCATCCCGCCCACGGCGGTTAGCCCCGGAAAAGGTTGCCATAGCCAAGACCGAATTCCAACATTTGCTTCAACTGGGTATCATACGACCGTCATGCAGCCCTTGGTCAACTCCACTACATATGGTCCCCAAAAAGTCCGAGGGAGATTGGAGACCATGTGGCGATTATTGCGCACTAAATCGTGTCACTATCCCGGACAAATACCCAATTCCGCATCTGCATGATTTTGCCCTCACTCTTCACGGCAAATCTGTCTTGAGTAAATTAGACCTTGTCAGAGCATACCACCAGATACCTGTCACTTCAGACGATATTCCCAAAACTGCTATCACCACTCCATTCGGTCTATATGAATTCGTTCGTATGCCATTTGGGCTCAGAAATGCAGCTCAAATATTTCAATGATTCATGGATCGAGTCGTACAGGGATTAGACTTCGTCTACGCTTATATTGACGATGTACCTATCGCCGGTCGGTCCGAAGAAGAGCATGTTCTTCACTTGAAGCAAGTTTTTGAAAGATTTCAGCAATATGGTATAGTCATCAATAGTAGTAAATGCCAATTTGGTGTTTCGTCACTAGAAATTCTAGGATATATTGTCGACCCAGACGGCATCCGTACTCTGCCATCTAAAGTTTCCGCCAGTTGCGACTTTCCAGCTCCCAACAGCATTTAAAAGTTAAGACGTTTCCTCTGTCTTATCAATTATTACCATCGCTTTATCCCTAACTGTGCCGAGGTTTTCCAGTCACTCACCGACCTACTCAGGCTGGAAACTCGCAACTTCGCCCTCATAGCGGAGGCCATTGCGTCATTTGAAACGGTTAAGGAACCGCTAAATCAGGCAAGTAATTTGTTACATAAATCTTGATCCGTCTACACCTCTTTTCCTGGTTATCGGTGCTTCACAAACCGCAGTTTGTGCAGTTTTACAACAGGAGGTCAACGGTGAAATATAGCCTTTATCATTCTTTTCACATCCCTTACAACCTGCGCTGACTCGATATAGCACATTTGGCCGTGAACTTCTCGCAATCTACTTAGCTGTCCGGTACTTGCGATAAAATACCACTGTTAAACTGTGATTCTAAAGTTCTGTGTGACAGGT